>NW_010524051.1:6755-67386 GCF_000687285.1 Phaethon lepturus
TATATGTTAAGTGATTTACACTGATTTCCTGAGAAATCAGCATCACAGCCAGAAAAGTATTGGGTTTTTTGCTTTTCATAATTAAGGAATTGATAAAGACAGTGAGAGTTCCATGACTCAAGATACAGACTTCACGAGCTCTCCAACACTTGAGACCACTCCTGGTGAAAATATCGCATGTGCCACAATGGCCAGTATTGAGACCCTGTAACTCCTCCTTCCTCTCTGTCAATCAGCTTGTTGGAAAACGGGCATCCTAAAGGGAAACAGTTCTATCCCTTGGTTAGTGAAAAGATCAGCAGTCCTGGGACTTGGCCAGAGCTCTCACAACAAACCACTTGTTAAAACTTTCCTTCCTATAGACTATCATTAAGAAGAAAGAACGTTCAAATGTGTTAAAAGCACAATTGTGTTGAAATACTTAAGAACTACTGCAGAAAGCTACAGTTGCTTTGCTTTAAACTGAACTGTAAATACTATCCTAATTGATTTAATCTAAATGAGAATTGTCTAGTTTACACTAAAAATAAGCAGTTATGGGTACAGGTGGGCTTATGTCTAAAAAATGGCAAGTTAAATTTTTTTTAACTTTCTTGTTTGGTCTAGACCTTAATGACTGTAGAGCAATCCCATTCATTTTAAAGAGAAGATTTCGGCAGCAAGAAGCAAATGTAAGTTGGCCCAGCAACCAGCCTGTGCATTCAAATTGTTCAGGTGCAGCAAAAAAATCCCCACATTTTTGAGGCATTCACTGTGTAAGTCAGCATCAGATAATTATGCATGCAAACATACGTACAGAACTCAGAAAAGTCACACGAAATTGGGTAGAAAGCTGTCTTACTACAGCTATATGAATTTTTCAAAACATATTTACATTGTTATTTACCCTAGGGAACCACAGTGAAGCAAAGCAGCTATTTCAATTGTAGAGGTAAATTATATGCACTCTGTAGCCTTTCACAAAACTTTTTTCTCTTTTCTTTTTCAAAAAGTAATTTACATTTAATTAATTTTATCATTTAATTGTTACAGAATTTGAATTGCATATGAAAGAATACACAAAAATGCATACGTGAACGTAAAAAGTAAGGAGAGGGAGACTTTTATGGTAACTAGTGCCATTTGGGGGAAAGGGGTTAATTCAGAAGGAGAAAAGCAGGCCAAGCACCCGTGAAAAAAAGTAATTTGTTGCATATTTTGTGTGATAGCCTTTCTATAACAGACAGATCACTGAGACCTGTCAGCTAGCTACTCATCTAGGAAAAAGAGGTGATTTCCATTTGATAAGGATTAGGCTTTTTAACAGTGTATAATTAACGTTAACTTTGAGTTTCCATGACAAACACAAAAGCGAAGACTTCCATTATGATACACACATTTCAAATGTGAACATAATGTAATTCAATATCTATGTCTGTGAGAGTCTTAACTCTTTCTAGTCAGATTGCTCCTTTTTTTGTCTCTTTAGAAGAGTCTTGGTAAAGCAAATATCCACAATATATAACAGAAGTAAGCCCCTGGAGTAGACTGAAAGTTTTAGAAAACTGGTAACAGAGAAAGATAACGTTTAATTTCCGGGTCACTGGTCCCTGGCCTGCTAGCCCCTGATTGCTAACAGTCAGAAGTAATTTCTGTAAGAACCGATCTCCTCAATAGAACATGGACTTGAAATTTTCTCTAATTGACACATGGACATATCTCCAAAAGTACTGTAAGCAGAAGTGGGATTCACCTTGAAGAGAGTGCCTATTATGGCTTAATTATTCCTAGAGCTCCCAAAGGAGCGCTTTTTTTTTTTTTTTTTTTGAAGTCCCTGCTTACGGAGAGGTAGGACAGGCTACCTGCACCACTATGGCCAGGGCTTCAGCGATTCTGCGGGCAAGTAAAATCGTCATTCCAGAAGTCTCTGGTCTGGGAGCATCTTTCATGAGAAGCTGTATTTAATGAATGAAAACAAAAGGAAGGCTATGGGTTTAGAGAAAAATTGTGTATTTGAGTGTTCATTTGTAACTAGGCAGATCCGTCTTTTGAATGAACCACTGCTTCAGTGTAATTTTTCTGCCAAGGTGTGTAAGACTCCCAGCTTCCTTTCTGATCATTTATTATAACTTACAGTGGCAAACCAAGATAACTTCCTGTATCTGCTCATTTTGTAGTTAATCCCAAGTATTTGTTTAATCTTATCCATGTCCAAATTGCCTCTGCCCTGCCAACTGCTTCAAGGATCCAAACCACACACTCAACCCAAGGAATGAGGTGACACAACGCCTACCACCACAGGAAAGCCATTTCACTTTGGTGTCAGCCTGCACTATCCCTTTCTGCTTGCTTTACAATTAATGGACATACAGATGGAAACGGAATTAACCCACAGCCGCTGCTGCTGACTTCCTCTTGAAGCACTCTGTGCTTCTGTGATAGCTACGTGGTGACAAGAACGTGGAGAAATGACAAGGACACTTTGATCAAGATATGCATCTTGTGTGTGTGTACTATTATAATATAAAATGGGAAAAAGTCATACAAGTCGCTTGATCAAAGTGGGCCAATGTTTGTCTCCTCATCTATACACTGCCTGTAGGGTCTCACAACCTGTCAAACTACTCAGGAGTGAGAAACTACCAGTGAATTTAACTGCAGGATATGCTCTGAAAGACTGCATTGCCTTGCTTACACATCCCAAGTTTGGAAGAAATGATAAAGAAAACATGAATTTTGTTATTCACATTACACATATTTTTTTAAATCTCAACGTTATTTTACTTTTTAAAGAGAAACTCAGAACCGTCTCCTGGTGCACACATCGTAAGTGTCTGCCTAAGTTCTACCAGATGGCAAGAGGAGAGGAGTAGCAGGAGCTCCTGGAGGGCAGTAGGATAGTCCCTAACGCGTAATACTGGTATTTTAAACCACAAAGTACATGCTGATAATTTCCTATATCCTATCATATAAGGAAGCTGTTCTTTACCAATTAGATATATGCTGGAAGACAAAGAAACAAGTCATGCATGAAAAATGTAATCTTTAGGAACCACAGAAAAAATATTTTTACCAACGTCTTTCAGTTGTGTCTTTCAGATGTTATAGCTACAGGAGTGTTACTTCAGGTTAAAGGTACACCTTAATATCTGTGGATGCTCAGCTATGTTTTATAATTCAGTTCTCCATAATATTTTAGAAATATTACTGCAGCAAACAAACCATCAGTTACTAACAACCTTTTCACAAAAACTTTCTAAAGTATATTGAACTGAACTTTAAACTTACTTGAAAGGCAGAATTTTTTGTCCCTGGTATTTTTAGCATAAACAGGCTAAAAAGTTATATACCCTATATGGTATGTGACCCTGAGAAGATAGATAAAATAACTTTCTATTTTATGGCATTTACTTTCAAAATCTGATTAAGATAGATGTCTCTAGTTCGTAATTCTTCAATGTCATGTTGTCATAGTTCCCTTCAGCAAGATGCTTTAAAGGCTTTCGATTAATATTGCATGCCAGAACTGAAATTACATCCTTTGTCGTTTAGTTCTTAATGGTGCAAGTGATATCTATCAAGTAGTGTTTTATGAAGCATGTGTGATTTTTATTACAGGCTGTTTTCACAAATCTTCTTCAGGTTTCATAAAGACTGTTCATGGTTCACAACAAATATGCCCTGCATTTAAAATCATGCCAATTCTCAAATGCAAAATAAAACTTGGGTTTTTCAGTCAGTTTTACCAATATCAATAGAACACAAACTCTTCCTTAATTTAAATCTGTACATAATCATCTTAATTAGCAATTAAAAAATATTACTGTAAGTCCCTCAAGTCTGCATGACAACTATATAGTAAAAAAACCCCAAACAACAACAAATGTAATCATGTATTATTTTCACAAGTAACAGGTTGTGTTTGCCAAATCTTGTAAGAGCCTTAGTTTTTAAAATGGAGGTAACACACAGATAAATCAGAAGATGCAACACTCCCCCATACTCCAAGTACAACAGAGATTTTCATTTGCACCATCCATCTTTGTAAAACAAGATGTATATAGTAAAAACTTCTACAATTTACTGGAAACCAGATAGTTAGGGGAAGTTGAGAAGGAAACTTAGGGTTGGTTATTTTTTGGTCCACCAGCCGTTTAAACAAAAATGTGCCAAGTCAATAAAACTTAAGTCTTAGAGGACATATTTTTCAAATATTTTTTTGGCCACAGACACAAAGAGCTTTCTCTCGATACCTAACAGAGTAAGGCAAATACACTGCGGGAAGAAATACTGCCCATTGAGAAGAAAGAGGACATTTCTTCTACAGATGGTGGTGAAAGGAAAAAATCAGAGGATTTACTTCTGAAAGGTTTATTAAATGTTGTTTCTACTCTCTGTTGTTCACTGCGGGAACTGAACCAGCTCACTTTTAAAACATTTTTTCCATTAGCTGGAATCGATTCTTAAAGCATTCCAACATACCCACCTCCAGCCTGCAACCACTCCATTAACCCCTTCAGTACATATGTAACACATGGTCAATAGTACGGCAGGCAAAATATGTTCATTTAAATAACACAGAGTCATAGAATGGTTTGGGTTGGAAGGGACCTTAAAGATCATCTAGTTCCAACCCACCTGCCATGGGCAGGGACACCTGCCACTAGACCAGGTTGCTCAAGGCCACATTCAACCTGGCCTTGAACACTTCCAGCGATGGGGCATCAACAACTTCTCTGGGCAACCTGTGCCAGTGTTTCACCACCCTCATTGTGGAAAATTTCTTCCTTATTATCTAGTCTAAATCTGCCCTCTTGTAGTTTAAAACCATTACCCCTTGTCCTGTCACAACAGGCCCTGCTAAAAAGTCTGTCCCCATCTTTCTTGTAAGCCCCCTTGAAGTACTGGAGGGCTGCAATAAGGTGTCCCTGGAGCCTTCTCTTCTCCAGGCTGAACAACCCCAACTCTCTCAGCCTGTCCTCACAGGAGAGGTGTTCCATCCCTCTGATCATTTTTTGTGGCCTCCTCTGGACCCGCTCCAACAGGTCCATGTCTTTCCTGTGCTGAGGGCTCCAGAGCTGGACACAGTGCCCGAGGTGGGGTCTCACCAGAGTGGAGTAGAGGGGCAGAATCCCCTCCCTCCACCTGCTGGCCATGCTGCTTTGGATGCAGCCCAGGATACAGCCGGTCTTTTGGGCTGCAAGCGCACATTGTTGGCTCATGTTGAGACATGATTCGTGCCATCCTGTCTGTGGTACCACGGAAGAGACTGGCTAACAGAAGTGCCGTGGTTTAGCCCCAGCCCGCAATTAAGTGCCACACAGCCGCTGGCTCTGTTACAAGGTAGTTACAAAAGCATATGGAGTGAAAGAGCTCAGGTTGGGAGAACAAATTCACCCAGATCAAGAAAAAACAATATGATACTGTCATCCAAAAGGCAGACATTTTAAGTAACAAAGTCAACTGAAACTTTGCAGGTTTTCAACTGAGTTGAGGATGGCTTAATCACCTTATGAACGCTGAAACAGAGACAAATATTTCGGCTTCAGTGAAAAAAGCTATAGCGGAACTAGTTTGGCAAACAACCTTCCTAACAGTGGCCTCTTTATCCCCAGAGGGTTTTAAGAAGAAAGATGAAAGAAGAAAAGTACAGAAACGCTGCTAAAGCAAATTGAAATTTAACCTGCTGGGGTAACATACTCGCGATCTTGCATTACACGAAAAAGAAATAAAAAAGATAACATAAAACGCATGATGGCAACATCATGTGCATACACAGAATGAACTAGAAGCAACAGCGTACTTGCAATCCTGCTGTCATATTACACAAACACCATCTCCTTCCACCCCAGGCTAACCCACACAGTAGTTAGCAGGGATACACTAACAGACGTTATTTCTATTCTCTTTTTAGAATCCGGGGTCTGTGAAACCAAACAGAACCCTCCAGTAGTAAAATGTCATTCACTTATTCCAACAATTTACCTGTAGATCGAACTGGGAAAACGTGCTATCACACAGTGAGAAATGACAAAAGCTTGCTCACTTGAGACACAAAAATGACATTCAGCTTACATTATGCAGAGATTCAAAGTAATTACAATGGAATAATTAATAATAATGATGATGATGATGCAACCTTTAGCGGTGTGCTCTTGGCCTGGCTTCCCTGAAGTGGGATTCAGATGTTTTGCAGGACTGTGGGCTTCGGTCTTTTTCCCCAGGGGATAACATCCCCCCAGAGCTCCCTTGGGGCTGGGCATCACCCAGCCCACAGGCTTCACTTAAAGCCACACCTGTTTCTGTTCAGAATAGACTTTTCTGCATCTTTATAAATCAGATCATCCTTCTTCCTTGTTCAGAGTCAGAAGTGAGAAAGTTGTGCAATTATTGCTAGTTTCAGATTATCTTCTTTGCTGATAACTCATGAAAATCAGTGGAGAAGTATGTTTTGACTTCACAAATTGAGGGGTAGCTTTTTAACCAGAGAATTCAGGTTTTCACTGAAAAGAAAACAAAACATGAAACAAAAACGGAGAAGTCCATCTGAAAGACTTTGTAGGGGAAGGAAAAATTCAGCTTTCCAAAATGCTGACAGGGGACTGGAATTAATCTGAGAAATGTTTGAGAACATAGCCAAAACCTGCCTGTAAAACACAGGTAGAATGATGTGGAGTATCCCATTTCCTGCTTTGCTCATCTGACACCTGATGTTTATACAGAATAGACAGCCACTTAATTTTGGCTGCAAGAACTGTGACTTATAAATAAATGATATATTAAAAAAGTACCATACTTCAGTTCTATAATCCTGATTCAGGCAAAATGACAGTGTGTCAATGTATGTACTCATTGCATACTACATGTTTAACTGCAGTGTGGTATGGATTGCAAAGTTTGATGTACGACTTCTTAATAGATTTCCTAGCATTTTCAAGTGTTAGATAATTTTGGCTCCTACCCAAAATCATTAATGCAAAGTGAGCTACAACTGTATGCTTTTCTTTGTCTCCTGATTTTATTTCTTAACACTTCCAAGAATAACAATTTGCCAAAGCTATTTACTTTAGAAGCACAGTTACTACTGTACAGATTAAAAACCCTCAAACTTTTAAAACATTTAACCTGAAAAAAAATACACTCACAAGTCATGATTACAGCTGACACAACCAGTGCTTCAAAACCTGCCTTTCTTCCCAATAAATAAAATAGCATCTAAGGCTCTTTTACTGCTTCCTAAACCTGACTTTTACTGACATATGGCTGATGTTCTTGAAGAAGGAGTAAACCACTAGACTTCCTCAATTCCAAGAGCCAGGGGGAAAATTCTCCACTAATTAAGTCAACTGAATTTTTGTCATGAACTTGTTAAGGTTAATGGTGCCTCTTGAACATTTTGAAAACTTACAAATCCAAAAGTAGTTTGAAAGGCCCCAATTTAGTTCATTATAAGCGATGTTGATTCTTGATCAATTTCTGCACGCTCAGCCTTGTCTGGGAACACAAGGCCACACTAATAAAATCTGTGAAAGATAAGCTAGGAATGGGAAAATGCAATATAAAACTTCTAAGCACAAATAGGTGAGTTTGTTTCATCAGATCTGAAAGAGCTCAGATAAGAGGGATTCATGTTTTGCTTTGGAGGAAATGAAAAAGGAACAGGGGCAGTGAGATGAAAAGAAAACCATAGGGGAAAAACTGGTAGAACTGCACAGAGAAGAGGTTGAATGAATAATACACGGAAGAGATGCAAAAGTGAACAGCTAAGAGAAAAATTCTATGAAAAATGAGAAAGCATATACAATTTTATTACAAAATCATAACAACCAAACTTTCATGTAAAACACAGAAGTGAGATGCTTACTCTAAAGCCTTGACTTTTAAAAAGGAGTTTAATCCTGGCCTCTAGAGTTAAAAGGTGAAAAATTTTATAGACTGCAGCTTGGGCCCTTGAGCAAGACAGAAATAAAGCAGTAGGTCGCCAGATGAATTTTTGTCTCCAGATCAATTAATAGATCTGTTATCAAGTATAAGGAATATGCAGATCATGAAAGAGAGCAAAAGAATAGGTAATCAAGCTTCCAAAATAGCTTTTAAATACTTTTTTTCTTCTAACTGTGTCAGGGAACAGAAACGCATAAGAGGGGGAGCCTTCACAAGAGCAAACTGAAGAACTATTGTTCTCTAATGACTTTAAATAAGCTTTTTAGGCTTACAAGTGAATTAGAATTTTGCTCTTCTTCCCTACATTTAAAGAAAAAAACCAGCCTCTCGATTTTAGTAAGATATTAGCCTATTCTAATGACAATCAAATCTAGTATCAATCAAAAGGACAAATACATTGCAGAAGATTTCTTAAAAGATGTTCTGGATTCCCAGTACAGCTGCTTCCCTTTTCAGAAGGGAGATAGAGTCGTTAACCCTCAAATCAAAGATAAACTTTGAATAGCTAAGAGCTGAAAAAAGCCCTAACTTTTAGTCTGTCTGTCTGTCTCAGTTCATGTAACTTATCAACACAATTCTCCCATATCTAGCATAGCATTTGAAGTAAACCTATGATAATTTCAGAGGTATTAGTGGACACAAAAAGTGATTTAATTAGACATTTGTATATGTTTGCCATTTATTCTGCAAATGCTGTGAAGGACAGCAGTAGGCTGAGCAGCTTAAACAGACTATACTATAATTAATTATAATAAACAATTATGTCCAATAAACAAAAATTCGGGGGGGCGGGGGAATTCCAGAATTATTTTTAAATGTATTTGAATGTTTTAAATTCCGCATGTGTTTTCATAAATGACTGTAGACTTTGCCTTTTCCTGTACGTATGTTCATTATGTCCTAGTTACGCTGCTGCTCCAAAGCTGTTTCCAGCAGGTGATCTTTTACATCAATTTCTAACTAAACTTTACAACTTCTCACCTGAACCAAGTTCCTTAAAACAAAATGGCTGATTCATGTCATAGTAAGCTCTTCCTTGTAATAACACTGCTGTAGTTCTAAGACAGACACTGACAGAACAGATAAAAGGTAGAGAAATCATAGCTCACAGCTACACCCTTTGATTTAAGTAGCCAACTAGATAGTATACACGTGAAGACCTAAAAAGAGCAGAGCTAAAATAAATGTTTTTGAAACAATGGCAAAAATACACAAATAAGCACAAAGTAAATAAACACCATGGTGCAGTGAAAACTGATGAAGTCTCCCACACACTGTTAGCGAACCTAAGTTGAATTCCACAATGCTCCTGCCTTCCAGGCAACTGCAGCAGCAAAAGAGATGGTGCTGCTTCTTCTGAGGTAAGCAAAGGCTAAATAAAATGATTCATTACAGTCCTATGTCATTCTGACGGAATTACAAATTCTGCATATTATTTAGTTCTTAAAAAAAGGTTCATCTGAAACATCCTAAGAGTAATCTGATTTCTACATAAACAGAATTTGAGTTTCAAATTATCTAATGTGCAGAAGGTGTGTGAACTCCCTTTATACCTAACAGCTGTCATTTCACCAGTAACAAATTTGGCAAAAACAGTTCTTGGTACGCTGGGAGAGCACTTCCAAAGACAGCTTGCTCACCACGTTAACACTGCTGATTTATAAAGCGAGCTATGCCCCAGTCAAGGGGGACAAGACCTTACACAGACAATAGAGCCAAAGGAGATGCGAATGACTGGAGCCCCTGGAAGCCTGCTGCCTTCTACTCACGGGGAAACGCTCCCCTGTTTCTAGCATAATCACACCCCCTCCACCTGGGCACGTTTCCCTCGTCCACCTTCTGGTTAAACTATCGTATGGGAAAACGCCTTTCTTCTTGTCATCTGCTGTAACCTCGGCGCAGGTGACAATCAACCCATGTGTGGGGCTGGTACGTGGCTGCAAGGGAAACAGATGGTCTCGGGCTGAGAAGTCTGATATTTAACACGCTTTTATAACTACTACCGGGGGCTAAAAAAAACCCCAAACCACGAACATTTACGGAGGGAGAACTGTCTCGTGACAAGACCGCAGCAGAGTAAGTCAGGAAATCTGTGTGTTTATTCCTGGCACCACCAGTGGCTTACGGCGTGGTGACAAGCAAGCGAGAACCTTTGGACGCCCAGCAGCCTCACCGCCGAAGCTGGCTAACGACACTTGCCAAGGCACAGGGGGCTGCAGGAACCAACTACGTGCCCAACAGCTCTTCGCTGCTCTTGAAATGAAAGCTGTTCTACGAGTGAAACGTGAACAGCTACGGCACAGGTGAGTAAAGGTCCCCTGCCCTCAGACTGAATTTATGATGAAGAGCACAGAGACCAATGCGTTTGCGGAGAGGAGGAGGAAGGGTACGTTTCGTGGTCTGCCGAGGGGCGACCCCAAACCGCTGCCAGAGCAGGGAATGGCAGGGGATATTCAGAATCTCAGATTTTTTCTGATATGGGTCAAGTTTCCGTCACTTTCCTACAGGGAGAGCCTGTGGGTAGGGAAGTGCACGCAACCCATCTTGCCTGCTCCCTGCAGAACTCCCTCCAGCCCAATTTCCCTGGATCTGCGTGGGTGTCAGTGTGAAAATGTCACGCACACACGCTTCCCCAAGGCGCAAGGTTTCGCAGGTTACATGCGGCGTTACAGGAGAACGTTTTGTCTTCCACAAAGATAAACCAACATCACAAACAAGGTAATATTTTCAGCCAAGCTACTGGGTCACTTTATCGTCTCAGGTGAATTACATCTGTTGGAGAGATTCACACTTTGGAAATACACATCTAAAGAAAATACAAACAAGCAGTGAAGACTCTGAGGTACATTAGCTGCAAAAATTACCTCAGAAGCAAATGCTTTTAGAAGCCACAAACACAGACAATTAGTAGCATTTCTGAAAGCTGGAAGTCTAAGTAACTGTCAGCAACTGCACCAGCAAGTGTAAGTTATTTACAACAGCAAGCAGACAGATTATCAAGATAAACAGAAGCACTGAATAATTGTGTAGCTTAAACTGGCAATAAAAACAGTGTAAAGCCCTGTATGTGTGAATACTTATTTTTAAATAGGTACATTTTGATTCCAAGTTTTCCTCTTTTAGTTGTTACCATTTGATAACAACTAAATAGAATTGCTCTTTTAATTTTTTAGAACCTTTAGAAGTAAAAACCCGACTTTGTAGATAGCCTCAAAAGGACTCAAAATTCCTAAACACCAATGAGATACTACTTAACAGAGGCTGAGAGCTATTTCAGAGTTTGCTGCAATAGTTACAAAATAAGATGCTTGCATTGCAATATTCTTCCGTAACAGCACAAACTTCAAGCCTAGATTCCAAAATCTTTTATAGCTCTCAGTGCAGTTTGGGTCAAGATCTTCTAATGAATTTTGGTAAGTATGGACTTCTTCATGGCATGTTACATGCGTTATATGCTCTTCTTTCAGGACAACTGGAAAATCTGAAGACTTTTCACATTCAGTGATTTATATCTAGAACCTTTTCCAACTGTACAGGAGTTCTCAAAAAGGAAAGGAGTAGTTTCTCTTCAAAATACCTACCCAGCTACCAGGCAGACCCCAATACGCTGGAAGCGTAGACAAAGAAGAAACTTGAGCCCTCAGCCCATGAAAGACAATGGATATACTTGTTCTGGAACCCATCTGGCTGTGGTTGCTGGCATGCAAAATGTCTACCCTTGGCCAACAGACAACTACATGGGTGAGCTTGTCCTGGTTTTGACTAGCTCCGACAACAACCAGGGGGATCAGTCAGACCGGTAGGGAAGTAAATAAAAGGAAGGCACCTGTAATGCCCCTGGACCCCATGCTTCATTCAAGCTCAGAGACCTGACATAGCTCTTCTTCATTGTTTCTTTCCAGTAGGACCCTTGTAGGTTCTTTAAATAAATGCCAGTTGATTATGGTTTATCATGTCTCCAAAACATGGCGTTGCACAAAAACATCACATCTGCCAGAGGCATTATTCCTGCTTTACCACTGTTGATATTCAATCCTCACCCAAACGTAGGCTGTGGGGGCACTACTGAATATTCTTCATGCTATGAGAATACAGATGAAAATTGTTTGCTTGGGCCATCAAAATAAGTGACTCATATACTGAAGTGAAAGGTGATGGTAGCTCTTCTCTAGCAAATCCCACAGAAGTAATTTGATGCCTGATGTGCTGCTGCTCAAGCCAGTGTGGTTTTCTGTAACAGTTACAGGTACAGCTAATCTCGTGTCAGTTTTCACAGTCCCAGCTGGTCAACTCATCAGGTTCGTGCAAAATGGGATGTGTGAAACCCCCCACCTCCCTGCCACCATAAACTCTCAAGATATCCCAAATTGCATTTGCACTTGATACAGATCTTTGCTGAATATAGGCAAAGGTGTCAGATTCACTCCCCCTAGAGTTAGTGCTCAGGTGTCTAAACGGCCAGGTCTTTCTCCAATACCAGTAGTCTCCATGAGCTTTTTAATAGTTTCCTCTTCCTGATAAAACCAGAGGAATTCTGGTTACTGGTACAAATGTCATAAAAGTCAACCCCAGTTGGCATGTCTCTCTTCTAGACCAGAAACAACTTTCACTGAACAGAGAGATGTATTTTGAGTCTTCTTTTGATTTGTGCACACAGAACAAGAGAGAATGGCAGACCAGTTTCTATGTGGATGGGTTTCTCCTCACTTAGAGAAAACAGCCTCACTGTCTATTACTTAGTCACTGAAGGCCATTTCATTAAGGACTGAGATTAACCATATCCGCCATTCTTTTGCTGTATTTACTTGTCTTTTTTGGTGGGGATGGGGAAACATGCATACACAAACATCATTACCAAGCAAATAAAAACTTATTGAAAAGAACCTCAAGAAAGAGTATTCAAGAAAGCTACTAGGTTCAGTCTCACTGCTGTGACAGTAAGAAGGTCCCTCTTGACTCATGATTTCTTTTGCCCTTACACAGGAACACACTGAGGAGCATGTGGCTCTAGGAAAGGCATCTAGTCTTACAGAACAGAAGAATAATTCATGTTGTCCTGGATATCTGCAGCATTGTTACAGCTCTTGGAATATGAATACTCTGCACGACACTCTAGGTATTTGTGCACATGCATACCAAATTACTGCTAATAAAAATATAAATATGTGTCAGAAGAAGCATATTTTAATATTACTTTATGAATATCTATTATACTTGTGACATGTCCTTGCTGTTTACTAGAACTCAAGTGAGAAGTTACTGTGTCTGGTGTTGCCTGTGATAATTTACGCATCCCTAGGGATAAGGGTGCTAAACTTTCTTCAAACCACTTATTCTTGGCACCAAAACTGAGCAATTACAGCTATGTCTCACACTTTGTCTTTTACGGATGTGGCACATTTACTACTTGCAAGAGGAAAATGACTCCTGCAATGATGTTTTAAAATCACTGAGTTCAGACAAAACCCAAAGTGCTAGCTATAAATGACAAACTTAGATTTGCATACAGCTCCTATCTCTATAGCATGTAAGCACAAAAGCCCCAGGCAGAAAAGTATTCTTTTCTTGCTCCTTCTCTTAGCAGGACAGAGGTACTATGGAAATGTCAACCAACAGAGTTTGGAAAAGTTTCCACAAACATTTTGCTTCAGTACTAACAGCTACTGGGTATTGACCCAGAAGTTATTATTTAAAAGTCAATTGCGGATATGAGGTACAATGAAAAGTTGCAATCTTCAGAACTACAAAAAATAGCTAATGAGAGCTTGTTTTAGGCTTTGAACTTGTAAAATCATAGACCCAGCCCTGCATTGCACATGCCTACCACGTAAATACAAACTTCACAGCAGCTTGGAAAAAGACCTCAAAACACTAAGAAAAACCCAAAACTTCAGTAACCAACTATGTGCACAAGTGTAGTTTGGAAACTGCTCTTCAGCTGCAAAATGACAATGTAACACTGAAAGCATAAAGCTGTCCAGTAAAATATATTCATTGCCTCAAATGAAGGATAATTACAAGTACCTTCCATAAATCTGAAAAGTAATGTAATAGAAAATAAAGAGCCAATAAAATATGAACAATTTGGAAAAAAAAATAATGCAAGCTATTACTTCTGAAATATAAAATTATTATCGGTCTCATTAATCAGTTCAGAGTGTTGTATTAATGAATGGAAATTACAACCTTGTAAGGTGTTTCTTTTACAAGGTAGTTTCTTGTACAGAGTCAATGTGTCTCTACATATTGAGTGAGAAAACAACAACAGAAAACACCTATAATTAAAAAAAATTAAAGGGCTATGCAGATTTGAGGGATCATAATACTAAATGTGAAACCCACTCTGGCTTTTCTTTTAAATTTCTTTATGTGATTGATCATAAATCTTAATATACCCTAGGTAATTCGCATTGTTCTGTTACACAGTATCTTACTGCACCATACATGCAATAATGACGTACTGAACATATGAGAAATACAATTGAGAAATTCCTAGATTGATCAACTGATAATATAATCACGAACAAAATTCTCATGAGCTTCTAAAATATGACAGGAGATGAAAAAAAAAACACTAAGTTATTTTCCTTGTGCTTTAAGAAAAGCAACTTGAATATTCCCCTCTTGCTTTTTTTTTTTTTTTTTTGAGAACTAATAGCCTCTAGGCAATGAAATCCCTTAAAAATGCAAACATCTGGGAAAGGAAAAAAGAAAGCACAATGGCAAATGTGTAGAGACAACCACTCAGACGTGTCAAAGATGTTTCGAATAGCATACAAGAGAATTAAAAACACTGAAGAATGAATGGTGAAGGATGTTTTTAAAAAAAAAAAGAGAGAGAGAGAGAGAGAAAAGACTGACAAGGGAAGGACAAATGCACCCAAGAGGACATAAAAGCAGCAGCTATCCTGTTTTTGCAATTTGCTTCAAAGAGCAGTTTTGGGTTTTTTCTGACCACGTTCCAGGGTGCCTCAGAACTACACTGCCCATATTTTCTTTCCTTTAAAGTAGACTAGTTCCAACCGCACTACTAGAGCACTGGAAGAGATCCTGGGATCAGTTATCTGTCCCGCAGACATTCATCTGCTCTGCATTACGATGCCAGCTAATCCCCCCTGCCCACTCAAGCCCTTTGGAGACCACCAGCACAACCAGAGGGTGCTCTGCAGGACTGCCATGCTCCTGCTTGGAGGGTAGGCAGCTAAGGGCACTGTACGCCCCGGACCACATGGGAAGGCACATCAGGCCCACTCAGATGCTGCTGGGTGACAACTTCGGCTGCGGAGAGCACAACTATTGAATTAGTTGCAGGGCAAAATCAACTACTGAGCTTTCTCTGAGGAGATACATAGCTCCTCCGCTGCAGAAGGACTCTCAGGTGTAATCTCACTTGCATGCAGCGTGGGAATCACCAAGGCAGTGGTGTGCATCTACACCTGGTAATTTTTTATAAAAGCTTCCATGCACTAGACAAAACGCTGTTTTTCCCAGAACATCTAAACTCTTTTTATCCATTGTCCATCAATTAATCATTCATCTCACATGCAGGCACAAATGTGTCACTGCAACTGCAATCGTATCCTGATGCCACTCTAATATTATGATCCTTCCACTTACGCAAAAAGCAGTCTTTTACACACAGCGATGCTGTTGAAGTCCTACTTGCTGACTGCCTGTCACCTCTTGAACAAAAATACGTTCTCTAATGGGAGTACCTGAGCATGAAACGCTACAGAGAACGCAGTTCCTAAAACTGCTTTCAGTAATTCCTTTGTATCATTCATCTCTTCAGAGAAATCTGCAATTCCAAACCTGACTTTTGTCTGTTGAAAATCTGACTTTTAAAATGTTATCTAATAACATTAATAAAATTCTGAGGGGGAAAAGAAAGATCCTTATTTCTAAAACATACTCATTTCTACACCAATCGTTAGCTTCAGCTACTTAAAATCCAGCTGTTTGCATACTACTGTGCATTACAAGCAGGAATATGAAACTGTATAAAGTGGAAATAAAAGAGACGGAAAAAATGGTTGGGGAAAAGCACAAATCCAGATGTTAACTTTTGTACAGTGAGCATAAAGAGCCACTTGGTGTCAAACTTGCATAGTAAAGACGGTGGCATTTCAGGTTAAGTGGAAGCATCTCTGAGAAGTCTGAAGTCAGCTACTCTATAGCGACAGTGGTCACATTTCTAGAAATTAGTGCCGTTACGGGTACCAACATCTCCTTCGTTTCTGCTTTTAATCCTCTTATAAGGATATTAAGGTATCCAGGAATATCTCAGTTCCCTGGGGCAGGACAAGGAGCCCAGCACCCAAAAGGTTAAGATTATCCTGCACTGTTAAAACCACCTGAGACTGATACTTCTCTGTATCTTTATCTCCCACTGTCCTCTCCACAACTGCAAATTCACCCTATAACCACAGCAGCCATGAAGAGAAAAGTCTGCTGGGTTTTTTTGATCAATTTTCATCCCTTCTAACTGCTTTCCTGCTGCAAGAGTGTAACAGGGATCAGAAGCAAGCAGCATGTTAGTTTTCATCCCCAATTATAAAAAGAACTAGACTTTTTATAAGCATTCATGTTTGTGTTTTTGCCAACCCTTCTACAGATGGCTGGAATATTCTCAGAAGAGAAAAGAAGGGTTAAAGAAAATTCTGGATAATGAGGGCTGTCATATGGATCAGAACAATAATTTTTTGTTTTGTTTTGAAAAACATACATGCTGCATAGCATTCTATTCCTTTAATGTGAAGACACTAATACTAAAAAAGAAATACGACACGGTTATTTTAATTATGTAAAACTCTAACTGGCATTTATTGCATAGGGCTTCAGAGGGATAGAAGCATGGGATGGAAAGCTGATTTTTTCATTAAATAGCTGCCCCAAGGCAGATAACATTCTGAACAAAGCACCTTTTCATGAGACATACCTGTCCCATGGAGAGAACAACAAAGGGAATGAGGAAGGGGAGGTAGGAAGCCTGAACAAGGAGAGAATGATATGAAAAGAGTCTATTAGAAAAGAGAAAAAAGGATAAAAGAGAAAGTAGGAAGTGGGATGGAGTAGCATGGTATGGTCTAATAAAGGTTAAATGACTTAATCAATAAGAGAAAGAAGCCTTCAAAGGAGAAGGGGTAAAAATAGGGAAAGGAGGAAATTAAAAGAGCAAACTTAAAGGATGAGAAGGATTAAAACTAAGATGGAACAAGAGGGAAAAAAAAATCCCAAAAAGCTCTCCAAAGAATGGGAAGGAAAAGGCAAAGACGTCACATCCATGCATACAGATGACTGCAGGGAGCAAAAGACTCGCGCCCATTTGCGTCTGTTGTATCGTATATTTAACTATATGGCATTCCTCAGCATTTTTTAATGCTCCTTAAGCAGTCAAAAGATGAGTTATTGGGGATGGAGGTAAGGGCAGATGAATCCAGGACAATCTCTACTTTCTCATCTACACTTACCTCTTCCCTGTTTTGCCTCAAGGTGGCTGCTTGCAGTCAGGCTCAGAAAGAGCCTGGAAAGAACATCTCCCTGCCTATTTTTCCAAGATGAGGGGTGGTGTCAGAAAAAAACCCTGTCCCCTAATCAGTTGCATACATTCCTAGAGGAATAAGGGATTCATGCCTGCCTCTCCATAAGAGATCTGAACACTTGACAACACCAGAAATTGAGATGGGCTGGTGGATGAGCAGTCTCCATTATTCATTCATTTACTTTTCCACATGGGGGAACCACACTTACGATGCCTGCTGACACTCCACTGCAGTAATGTAGCAATGGAAACCATCAGTCATACTACAGTAAACAATGAACACACCAAGAAAAAGAGATCTAATTCTTTAGTGCCCTCTGTGAATTCAAAATTAAGAGGCTTTGATACACCACCACTTGGCTTTGCTCATATCTCGTAGTCACTACCAAAAGACAGACATGGCAAGCTTGCTCTCCAGAGGTTCAGATAGTCTAACAGAAACAGCTAACCTACAAAGCAGCAGCAGAGCTTTGCTCTGGGAAGCAAAAATCATGGCAAAGAAGCTTTCTGATACTTATGTCAGCAGAGAGCATGTTTTTGAGTGGTGGAAATACTGGACCTGCTACTGTTTTTTTCCCTTGCTACTCAACATCTCCCAACGAACCAAACAGAACTGGAGCAGCACTGATGAGGCAGCAAAAGAGCACCAATTCCGGAGGTTCCCATACTTTGTAATTCTTAAGAGCTTTTCCCAAAGGCCTTCTACAGATGCCATTGAATTGTTCAAGTCTTTGTAACCATGGGAGTATACTTTTCACACTTCTTTAAATATGTTTTAAGTTCTGTTGTAATCACGGGAGTACAGTAACAGGAACCAGAAACATAAGCATACAGTATCTACAATTTAATTCTGCCAGGATTTAAGCCTTTATTTGCACTTGTGTCAACTGAGAGTCACTAACTACCATCCCTAAGCTGAAAGGTTAGTGCATTGATTATAGACTATTTAGTATTCACATTTCATTATTTCTGGATCAATGCCAGAGAAAAATTCTATACTACTAACCATATACAAAAAAAAGCTAAAAATCTTTTAATCATTCTCTTGGAAGAAGAGAAGATTTTCTTTCTGCCTTCACATTTCTTCAGTGGAAGCAGCATCCTATCCATCACTCCAAAATACATACATAAATACTGCCTAGTTTAAAATTCCAGGTGCAAAATTCATAGTCACTTTCTGCTCCTTCAAGATACAACAGAACAGATTATATCTGGGGAAGAACACCATACAAGAACATCAACATTGCTAAAGCATGCATGAAGGATATGGAAGATCCCCAGCACAGCACTAGTACTACAGGATACTTACTTCTAGACGTGTGGTTAAAATGCCTAAGTTTAAGCATCTTATTCTTTATTAGCTCAGATTTTAACTCTCTTAAGGAATTTTACACACACGAAAGGTGAAAAAAAAAGAGTCTGGTCTGTTGTGGCCATGATTATAAAAAATCATTACATGGTAATGAAGCAAAGCTGCATCCAAAGTTCAAGACTGAACCAAAAGAACTTCCAGATAAATTTAACAGAAATTTTGATCTATCTGAGTATTACTAATGATAAAGCAACTGGATAAACCTGGGCAGGCTGTACTGTTTTACTCGGCTATTATTCTGCTGGTGTTTCTCTACAACACTAGCCATTTTAATGCCTAGCTAACAGTATAAATAACTGCAAGAAGGGAGGGAAGAACTTCCCTTTCGGGCTCCAAACAATGCAAGTACACTAGCTGATTTCTCCACCCTGCCCAGGAATGTCCCTCAGGGCCTCCTGCCCCAGAAGGCTTGCAAAGCAGTTTATCCTAGAGGGCATTTTGGAAGCTAGAAAGGAGTTTTAAAAACATCTAATCCATCCTCCCTCTCTGCCTTCGGGTTTACTAGCTTAGGCGCTCAGTAGGCAGAATTCACTACAATTAGGGGAGACAAGCAAGACTTTTAAATGGGAAACTAGATTAAAATAAGAAATAATCCAACTTGAGTGAGGAAGTGATCCATACGTGATGCTGCGGAGCATTCTGATGCCAATTATTTTGAGTTATTCATACAAAACTGTAAATAAACAGAAAAATATTCCATATCACAAGCCACTGATTAAAGGCCTTGAGGAAATAGATCAGGAAGGGCATCTGAAGGAAAATACTGCAGTGAATTTTGAGAAATACACATTACAGGGCAAAAGTATCAACTTTATATTGTATCTCTTAAAAAATGCATCATAAAGACTTGAGAAAGAAGTATTATCTTTGAATTAGCGTGATAAATATGCCAAAAATGATGCATACCTGGAGACACGTAAGATCTGAAAGATTTGGAAATTGAAGCTTACAAGGGACCAATTATTGTTTCTATCGGTGGATACTTTTAATCTGAGCATTATTTTATATTCTGATGTCAAGAAGATTAAAATGGTGAAATGCTTTCTAATTTTTGAGTACCAGCAACTCTAAGTTAATTAATGAAAAACAGATCTTTGGACACTTATCACGCATTCATAATCACAAACAAGTTCTTTACTAATACACCGCTGCTTTAAGAAACTGCATCTTTCAGCTTTTCCATTTTTATCGCCCCCATCTAGAGCTCCTGTTGGCAAATCAGCAGCATGTCCGCAACAGGTGAGGAACATGAAGATGTATACAAGAATTTCATGAAGTCTGTTGCTCCCACTATGCTGTATACTTTTGGCTAGTAAAACCAGGTAAGTACTTAGCTCCAAAACCCTATGTGGTGCATCTCATCCCAGCAGCAATTACAGCAAGAGTCCAGCTGTAAAGACTTGATGGAGTTGCTGTGCAGATTCAAAGAATCAAAAGCGCAACTCATTAAGTGCTTCACTTGCTTTCTGAAGCATTTTCGATGCTGGTGGGCACAGAGAGAGGGGTGCAAGGTCACCCCTAACCTCATTTTTTCACTGCTCAGCAGAGGACAAGCTACCAGAAACTAACCCAGAGACGCAAGAAATACCACAGACAGTATTTTAAACCTTTCCTGAACACACTGTAGGACACTGCTGAGGAGACAGAAAGAAGCATATGACAAAAAACCCTTGCGGTCTTTGGACGTAAGAATGAACAGAACAAGTCCCCTTACACCAAGTACTAGCACCAAAATCAAGGGAAAGCTTTACCCTTCTTTGAAGGTTTCTGAATGAACTGTAAGATTCCAAAACAGCAGCTGATACTTTGTACTCAGTGATAGCCAAGTCAGCCTTCTGTATATTCAGCTATCACAACATATGCTTTTGTACACATAAATGCCATTATATGTTGTTGGAATAGGTACTGCAGTGTTAAATTAAAGCTTTAAGACATGCCCATAACATAATATTTAAGAGAATATTTCATGTGGAGTCTCCAGGTTATGGCAATGATGAGATACTGATTACTGCAAAACTGAGCACATACCAACGCAAAGATGAGTTGGACTGATGGCAGAACTTACAGTAACTGACTGACTTTTAGTTTGCAAGTACCCTGCACTTACAGGATTTCCAAATTGAGGGTTTTTTAATGCTATCAAAGGATCCTGTTACATACACAGAACTGTTCTTTTACACTGTAACTTGCTGCTAACTGTTATGAAATTTATCTTCAAGAGAAGAATAACAATGAAGAGGCAAATTAATTCCGTTTTCTGTAACTGTAGCAGGGATACTAGTGTAAACATACGGAATTCCCATGGAGAGAATATTTTTAGTCTTTTGTAATAAATGATCAGCAACTTAGCAGACAGAAACATTCTTGCAAAAATTTTTTTTTTTTTTCCTCCTGGCTCAGAGAATGTATCTTATACCTATGAATTCTAACGATTAAAATAATTCTACCAATTACTTTGCTACATTCCAGTATGCATAGTCAAGTATGTAATGCAATAAAGTATGCCTGAATGGTTTGTTTACCCCACAGCAAATTACAAGGAAAACTCCTTCCCCTTAAAGGACTTGTCTCTCTGGAGTGCACAGGCTGGCAAAAAGCCAAGGGAAGCTGGTGCTTAAGCAACCAAGACTGAGCAGTGCCTGTGTGCATTGCAATCTCAGCCAACCGCAGTAAATGTTATTGGAGTTTTTGTGCTGTAAAATTGCTGCTTTCATGCCCACTGCATCTGACAATAGGAATCCTTGGCCTTGCATGGAGGGCGGGGGGAGAAGGCTGATGTGCCTTCTAGTCAGATCTCTGCATCCTTAGAAAGTAGGGTTACTACTCCTGCGTACTCCTAATGGGTTAGTGACAAAGAAATTCATGTCAATGCTATGTCCAGACATAGAAAGATACTAAATGCAGAAGCCTTTTGTGTATGAGGTAGAAGAGCAGAGAAATTATGCTTTCAGTGTAGTCGTTAGGTTTTTAAAATCATTCGTAGTATTTAAAAAGACAAGGGATGCTGAATTAAAGGTGCCAAGTGTTCAGCCTTTTACTTTTCAAAGCAACTTCAAGATAAGCTCTGTTCTCAGTCATCCAGTGCACACCTATTTATTTTTTGCTTAGTGACTCAAGCGCAAAATCCTCAGCATTTCGCCTATGAAAGACCGTGACAAGCATCTGCCAGCAGAATTTGCGAGAGTCCTGCTTACTTCCAGTAAGCAGCATGCTTGAAGCACTAAAACATTGTCCTCCAGCTTACAGCTAGCCAGAACATAGTTCAAATGGAAGCCAAAAGCCAGAATCACGAGTTTTTATTTTTGCCAGATGCTCTGATTTTTTTCTGCAGTGACTTTTCCAACACTATAGAAAAAAAACATGTTGCAGCTGCATTACAATGACTTGACTCCTGTATTAACACCCACTGAAAACTTCTATTTAATTGAACAGCAAACTGGCTTTCCTCGGAAGTGCAGCATTAAACCCTAGCATGGTATCAGCATTCAGCAAATCTAATGAATAAATTAGGTATTTTATGTATTTGCACAGCTCTTTTTCTTCAACAGCAAATGAATACTCAGTCCCAGCTGAAGAAAGAAACTTTTCCACAATCAATAGGACTGGATAGTACACGGTAGCCTTAATAAATACATAAATTTTGTACCAAGTTGGTAGACGTTTCGTGCTCTCTGAAGCATCAGCTCCTTACAATGACCATGAGTACATAAACTAATTTTAATTCAGCAAAAGCAAACAAAAAATTAAATGACTGACCAAGCTTTCACAGCTGGGAAAAACGCATGACTTTTTTTTTTTTCCTTTAGAAAAACAAACCCCAAACAAGAGCAGCCTAAAGATTAAGAAACAACAAGATTTAAAAAAAAAAAAAAAAAAAAAAAAAATCAATCAAGATTTTATCAAAACCTCACAACCTTCAACTCATTCTGTGTTTCTGGAAGAAATTTTGAATTCTCAAAGCTATTAAGGTTCAGTGAGCATTAAAGCTTATAAGAAGGGCTTGTAAATCTCTTAAGTTCAGGCTGTTGACACTCAGTGACGAACAAATGGGAGCATGTGGAAGATCTTCAGTCCTCTCTTCCTAAATAAAGCACTTAAAAAAAACAAATTTGTATTGTGGTACAGAGTTGAAAATATTAGACCTTTTCCCGAAATACAATCATGAAAAATCGTAAATAACAGAGTTTAATGTGATGATGCAAGACACTTGTGTCTGATCCTGATTCACACAAGTTATTTGCTGTGTGCTTGCACAGTGTTTGTAGCTCTGGAAGTCAGCCTTTGCAGTAGCTGAGTGAAGTCCTAAGCTTTGTAATCTATAATGAAAATAAACTGTGTGACTTTCTCCTTTGCCTTTTAACTTCTGTATTATAAATTAACTTCTACCATAAATTTGTTAGAGCCTACTTTTCCCCACAAGAGCAGTATATCCTCGTTCCTGATAGTGACTTCGGGGTTCTTCCATTAACGGACTGCCAACAGAATTTAAATTCAAGCTCCTTATCTTGCAATTAGGAGTGTCTGTCCTGTAATCAAGCTAGTCCAAGGAAACGATGGGTATGCAAACACTGGCAAGCAGGGAAGGGAGTATTTTTGACTCTCGTGTTCATCTATACTGCCAGGTCATGTTTGTTCAGTTTAAGCAATCTGACATTTGGATACAGCTTTCTTCCTTTTATAAAACTATATTCTGCTTTTGTATTTCACTGTATTTCAGAATCAATTTATCGTCACAGATTTCTTAACTTGCATGATTTTTTGTAATTCGATTTTTGATGGGGAAGGGAGGAGGGGAGGAAATGTCTCTACATCAAATCATATCTGTAGTACGATACACAGTTGGCTGGTTGTCCCATCTGGCATGCATTCGAGTGTAAGATGGATAATTTGTCACTCTGAATCCTTTGATTTGTGAAGAGGCTGAAATCATCTTTGGAAAGATATTTTGCAGCTAATGATACAGGAGGTGTGGGGGAGACTGTTCTTTGAAGGCTACAAAGGCCACAATTTGAGGAGAAATAATTGGTCTTGGCTCTTCTATTAAGTAACAGAGATGGAAAACTACAAAAATCTTTAAGAGAAAAACTGACTTACAACAATCAGATATGAGAACTAATTGCCCACCACTTTGCAAAATTTGATTTTGGAGGGGTGAGGGTGAGATTGGGGAACTGTAATTTGCTCTTGGCAAACAGACTGAATGCTTAATTAAACCGAACAAATGTACATTTTTGTACATTAAGGGAACAATGTTGACAGAAGTTTGGCTTAAAAACCAAAGAAAGAGGATAAAAAGATGGATTCATGAAATGGAAATCATGTATCAAAAAGTGATCAAAAATAAATTGGCTAACATTCAAGGCACAATTTCTAAGTTTTTAAAGCAACTATATTTGCCCCAAGCACGTGGAACAGATAAATTTGTCTATCTGTACCTAAAGGATATTGGCCTTCCTGCATTGTCTGATTTTTGACTGTAAGACATAAAATGCTTTTGCAGCTACCACAGAAGCCTTCAAGTACTGCTGCTACACAGTGGTTGAAATGTCAGAGTCTCCAGCCTCAGAAAAAAGTCAGCATGTATTTTTATAGCATTAACTTATTCCATATTCACAGAAAGCTTGTGAAATACCTCTATTGAGTATCACAGGTACTTTAAATCTATGGGTATCAAACATTTTTGCTTACGAAATATTTACATCAGTATGCACATGTCCAGAAGACAGTGGCAGTTTTCATTAAGAACAGGCAACTTTATTTTGTAACTTTGCAGGACCTAAGACGGCCCAGCAAGTGGGAAGGGAAAGTGTCTGTTTTGCAAATGATTTACTGTGGAAGGTGTGGGTGATTTCAGAGTGAAGTCTGGGCTACAGGACAAATTGCAGTTTTCTGTTACAGTTAAGCAGACAATGCACTGCAGCATGCACGCTGCTAACGAAACACACCACAGCTTAGTATGATAATCTCTGTTATAAACTATGAACTCATGTCTACCTCATTTGAAATGCATACAGGTATTACCACAAAAGCTCCATGAGGTTACCTCAGTCCACCTTCTCCTAAGCGAATGTAGGTTTGTTGTCAGCAGTATGACTGACATTTTTCTTTATTTTAATTTCATGTTACAAAGTGACAGAGGTGCCGTCACTCCCCTTAGGATAGACTTAGATATCTTAATACAGTTCACTGTTAACAGTTTTTCCTGATAATGTGCCTAATCTCTCCACTCCTTATTTTCATCCTATTGCTTTTAATTGTATCTCTACATGGTATACAACATGCTCCGTTCCAGCTTGGGTTACTGGTTTCCCTTTGTCAGCACTTAATTAGTACTTAGCCTATGTACTGAGTTAAAGTTTTATTCTCTTATCTTTTCCCATATATTAATACCTCTAACGTCTTAATTGTTTTCATCCAAATACAGCTGAACAGTAGAATAAATAGCAACAATTCTAGAAGCAATGAGATATTTTGACAGGAACTTTGAAAAAGCAAAAGGCTCAAATTCAAAACTTATGTTCCACTAATACTATGTCTATGATTCCCTCTTGCTGATGTATTTGTGCACCCAGCTCAGACTGTACTTGTCAGTCAGACCATGTTGCAGATTTATGGATGATTAAAATTCTGTATCACTGTTTCTCCTCAGATTTTTCTTACATATTCTGCATCTCAGACCAGCTTACATTTTCGAGTTCTAATTTCACTTTATTAATTTCTGGCCATACAATTAATGATCTTTCCTCATCCTTTTCTATTAACATTTTGTCCCCAGCTGGCACTCAGAACTCTCACCATTTAGTATCGTTTGGAAATCTTATTAGTGCCATTTTTACTCCTTCATCCATATAGCTAATGACAATGTTAAATAAAACCAAGACTATAGCATATCCCTGTGATGTTCTTCAACACAACCCCTCCTAGTTTGATCTATTATGCTTAATTTATTATCAGACTATTTCAAACCGAACGGGTCTGAATTCATTTTTCAAGCAACATATCCTGGGACCAGTGTCAGACCTGGAGACAAACTGTATGTACTGATACAACAATTACAAAACTTAATTTATCAAGAATGATGAGATAAGAGATTAAAAAAATCTCATTAGACAATGTGTAGGACGACAATGAAAATAAGTTGTGTGGATATCCACAGAGTTTCCAGGGAATTTGGATGGACTGCCAGTTCTCAAAATGATGAAGAGAAAAAGCAGCAAATTTGCACTTCACCCAAAAAAGCCCAAACAGCTTTTAAGCTTTTGATCTTATGCCATCACATTTGTGTTTCCTTCTCCCTTAGCACTTATCCCCCCCCTCCTTTTGCTCCCCAATAATCAGAACTAAACTGCTGTTGATTACATGGCAGGTGACAGTCTGGCTGCTAAGTTCTAGTTCAGCAGCACATGCCATTTCTCTTGTGAAATAACTATGGCAAACCAGGGATGGAATAAGGGTGGGTAAATCTTTTGTAGGCACTAAAGCAGGACTGTCAGAAAGTTTCATAAGGTACTTCCAAGATGTTGGCTAGGACTGACTTAATTTGCCTTGGGTTTTTTCAATATTCACAGGTTATTTCTAACCTGCTCACAAGGCAGTGGGGTATGAAAGGGGAAATCACACTGTCCTCTTCCTACACTCACAGGAGCAAGAGCTGCAAAAGAGGAAAAGATGCCTTAGAGTCACTTGCCTCTTCCACTAACTCTTAACACACATCCCTGTGTGTACTTCCATTCGCACTTCAATTTCATTTGCTTCTGGTGGGAAGGAAATGGCAGAAGTGAGAAGAGGAAACAGCAGATTGCTTAGTTATGGTGGTTATACATTAATTGAGGTATCTATGCAGAAAAATAAAACATGACAGTTGGAGGAAAAATCTGAAGTCTAAAAAACCCAAACAACCCCCTAACAAAATTTACACCTATGCTTTGTACATGTGTTGCATCAGGTCGTAATGGCTGCCAGACTTCAGCATTTGGCCTGTATTCTCTCAGGTGCTTGTACAGAAGCAGAAGGTTCTGACTTTGGCTTCTTGACACTGTGGCATGATAAAATAGTCATAATTTCTATATGCCAGATACTTTTCTATAACCTCTCCCATCAAATTCTAGTTGAGTGCCCATGAACTCAAGTCCTCAAATTATGTTTATAGCAGAATTATGCCACAGAACATTTGGTGTCTGTAGAGTGAGATGTCCTACAACGAGACTTCTGAATATGAAAAGTTCTTGTATGTTATCATTCAACCAGCCTTATTACATTATTTTTTCTCTTTCACAAATTGAAATTCAGAGTTGTGCTCTGCATTTCCAAATTTCCTCTCCTTGCAGGAAAGCTTAGCTGCTGTGAAATACATCTTTCTCTATTTTGCATTTGATGGTTCTGCCATAATATTTCCAATTTAGGGGGTAAAAATCCTCAATCTGAATTTCTAATTCAGACTATTCATCTCCTTTGTCAGTGGTAAGCATTAACATTTAACTGTATCTTTTCTTCATAGTCTCTGCCTAATCTAAGAATTTAGCACTGTATTTCTCATCACAAATACACGCCTGTCTTGAAAGGTAAGATACTACTAATTTCAGTAAATTCCCCTCCAAATTCTGACTAATCTGTAATTTTTGGTTGAAAAAGATAAAGCAGCTTATCAAGATGCTTAAATACAGACTTTACGTGACTTCTATTGTTTATAAGCATACTTTATTACATAAAGAAACTCTCTACATCTCAGTCCCATTCAAGAATCCTCTCCTCTCAGCCCCTAGTTCACTCTCCCTCTTGCTTAAACAAGCATTCCTCTTCCCTGCAGACATATTCAGATGCCCCTGTTTCTTATAAACCGGTTCGCTCTTCTTTCTAAAAAACAGTAAAACTAGTAAATTGTTCCAAAATCAGGAGACAAACAGGCTGACTGCTGGAACAGAGGCAGTATACCAAGCACACCACGAAGAGGAGGAACAAGGAGAATGAATTGGAGGTGTTACGTAAAGGCACATTGTTATGACTGATGGTCCTAAATTTTATCTCCTCCTGAATTTTACAACCTATTAGCACACTGCTTGTAGAGAAATGAAATTACTCTTAGCAAACTGTCCACAACAGTCCTCACTTGATCTGAATTTTTAAAGCTACTAGCAATGGAGACCTCCATGAAGACCTTTTCTTCTCATGTGATATCCCATTCTTCTCTCAATAACTCATTTTAGTAATTCTCATTTCTCTTTTAGCTATTTCCTCAAATGAAATCTAATTCCCATTGATTAACAAAACAAACTAATCAAACCCAAGGGCTTAGATTAATATAATTCTAAATACATAAACAGACGTTTTAAATTTTGAGGGAGTTGATAAAATAAACTACACTGATTAAATGAACTCAGACTAAAGGAAAACAAACAGGTGTTTGCATATACTAAAGAGAGTAATTTCACTTGCTGATCACATGAAGTCAATATAACCGAAGACAGTCCAATAATATAATTATTTTTGGTCAGTACCTTTTTTTATCCTAAATGCTTCGAAAGTGATCCCCCATCCCCTGCCAATATGAACACTGGACAAAGTAATCCAGAAACTCGAGTTATTTTGTACCTGTTAACATTAGATAGCATGGAAAGCTTCTTTTGCATCTGGATGAATTAAAACCCAACTGGTAAAAAAAAAACCTTCCTTCTGTGAAAGTGATACACATGCTGTATTACTTATCATTTTAGCTGAAGAAAATACAATACGCAAATAAGACTGTACCAAAGGCCACAATTAAATGATATTTACTTTCTAGGGTAGATTTGGAGAGATCCACATATCGCTAAAAATGCTACACAACAATGCAAATCATCGAGAAGACGACAGTTGTAGCTAACTTAGAAATTATTAGCTTAATTATCAAATTCTGCCCTTGCCTGTTTCACAAAGAACGTATTTTTTCCCCATCAACAGGCCAACAGTATAAGATTGGAGAAGCCAACCACAAGCAAATTTAGTAGATATTCCAAGCAATATTCATGGATGTACTGGATGAAAGCATCCTTTCTTCAAGCGATGCAAACCCTGACACTGCAGCTGACTGCAGGGATGGAAGCCTGCTACCAGAAGACGCATGATCATCTTCCTGTCCAGCAGAAAAACAAACAAACCCCACTTAGAATATGACAATCACAAACATAGTATCTGTGGTTAGCAAGCTGAAGCACTTCTAAAAACAAGTCTAATCTTGTGGAGAGAGAAAGATCATTAGCTATATTATATGACCACCAGCACTACTAGATTATGAGTGGACATCTATCATTCATTTAATTCTTTGACAGCGTGAAGCAGAAACTGTAAGCACTTCTACTGTACATACACACCAAAGGAGCAAATCTCAGACATCTGCAGATAGAAGAGACAGGGGAGCACAGCAGGAAGAGAGGAGGGGGAAATGAACATGAACTTACAGAGTATGCTGGGTTTCCTTCTGCTTAGCAGAAGTCTTACCAAGAACAACTCTCAACATACACTACGGTGTTAACTTCTGTCCTGCCTTTTATCAAAAACCTCTTTATTTTGTCCTGCTAAGAGGCCAAGACTTGACTTGCCATGGGACCAGCTGAAATTATTTTGGCTAGTCTGGGGTGAAAGGGGTTAAGGAACATTCTTCAAGGTTGCCAAACTCAGACTGGCAAGCAACTGTTGAAAATTTCACAAGCAGCAAAATGCTAAAACCTAGAGTAACAATGAACACTTACTAGCTTCCTAAGAGGCACAGTGGTGTAAGGAGTTCACCCCAACTATTGAGAATTTTTAGCAGCTTTCTCTTGCTTTTGTATTTTTCATTTGTAGAAGGAGGACTGGTAGATACAGTAATCTAAATGTATTGACTTAGAGAACTAAACCAGGTTACCTTTTGGATAATGCATACGTTTTCTAAACCGATTTCATATTCCTAGACATGAAAGAAAGGAGACATCTTCATAACATACCCTGATTATAACAGTGTCTTACCATTTGTTTGGAGTTCTTCACAGACTAAATACTGAGCAAGTTGAACATGCAAAAATGAAGTTATCATTTATAATTTTAAAGATCTCAATCCAAGCCCCTAACACAACAAAAAATAACTGCTCTTAGGAGACTGGTGTTTTAGACACAACACCAAAGTTGCACTCAAAGCTAGGAAGAGAAGCTCAGAGCTAGTGTCTTAGCTCTGCAAAATAATTCTGTCCAACCAACTGAAGTGCAATCTGTAGGAAAATATTTCTCCAAACCCCCTCTAGTGGTTCATCTGTAGGAGAGTTCTTTACAATCAAGAGACAGAACTGGTTCCTAGAAAATGAAAAGGCTTGCTCCAAGCTTTGCTGATCTACTGGGGAAGGGCTGTGAATGAACAAATTATTATTCCAGTCTGCCTACCGTGAGAAAATCTGTTCAATCATACAACAAAAATGGAACCCTGTGGCTGATCTTTTTTCATGTTAAAAAAAAAAAAGTAAAAATTTGTTTTCTTACAGCATGATGTATAAGTGGACACCGGTATTTCAAGTACATGTCACTCCTGTTGGTTACTCATACTAGTTGGGAGGACAAGAAACACGGAAACGTACATCTCGGGAGCCACACTTGCCTTCTCTCACCACACACCTCTCTTCCTATGGACCTCCTTCCTCAATCTCGAGTGCCCTATCCAGTAATGTAAAAATCCCATTCTCCTGCCCCAGGGAAGCTAAAGGAATGGCTGGAACCTGCTAAACTTAATGAGATAGTAAAAGATAACTTTTACATTATTCTGGAACTAAACATTGTGACAGTTTAACCAACTTCAGCCTACCCTTTAAAAAGTACAACTAAAGACTAGTCACTTGCTACAAGTTACATTACATAATAAATCATTAATGGTTATTGCTTCATGTAAGTATTGCATTTTAAAATAACTTGAACAAACGTTTATATATTAGAAGTTACTTTCTAATTTTGCTTATCCTACAGTAAAGTAGAAACATAATTTGCGACATTTAAAGGAAAATCAGTTTAAAATACAAAGTCATTTTGGTATCTTTAATTTTTATTAGGCAATTTTGTAAGAGGATGGAAAATAAAAGGGTATTCAAACTATGGACAAAGTGTCCTCTTCTTACCATGACCTGGGACAGACACTGACACAGTACCGGTCTGTACTAGATATGAGCTGGCAGTATAGTCCTCATCTGTATCAGAGTCCTGAACTGGCTGGCTGGCATTATTACTTAATAACCACCTCTGGTTGTCATGGAGATTGGGTGATGGAGGAAGGGAGTGTAAATGTTCAGTAACTGATGGACTAGATGAGGAGGATGGCATGGGAGGACCTATGAAAAAAAATAAAAAAAATTTAAAATATGGGTCAAGATATCACATGAACAAAAAATAATTTATTTTTTGCATCACCAAAAGGCAAATAGTCTACTTCAAACAATAAAAAGAGATGACAAAGAAAATATGACAAGAGCATGTAATAAACTGGTTTAAGTGCTTTAGAAAACATAACACAATGCCGTGACTTGCTATTTCAATGGACAGTGTCTATCACTACCTGGAATTCCAGTGTCTCTGCAACACAGAATGACAGAGGAACAGGTGCCAACTGAAATGAAACACTTGTTGTACAACCATTTGGAAAATACAGTGTTTTCTATTTTTCAAGCCTTTAAGCAGAACAAAAGTACTGAAATATATGGCCAAACACAGGGCTGCTTCTGTCAGTGGGACACTCCTGACTAAAACCTACTTATGGAAGAAAATAATACATATAAGCAAAGAAACAGGAGCAGTTTTCCAAGCTCACACATACAGGGAAACTTGCAGCCCGATATTTCTACCATATGAGTTATTCTGACAGGAATTTTAATTTTTTAGCAGTGTCTCTCACACATATACTATTTAAAACCTATTCAAATGTTTCACCTGTCAAGCTTGAGTCCAAGTTCTTTGAGAACATGCATACGCCATGACTACATCCCATTTCTACATCTTGAAAGTATCTTGAAGGCATCATGGAGGAAGACAGATTTAAATAAACCTTTAGGGTATCGGAACAATGTATTTAGTCTTTCAATGAAACAATAATGAAACCCAGTAAGCAGCAGAGAAAGAGTTGCCTAATTTACCCTGTGAATATATTGGTTCTTTATAATATTTAGTTAGCACAGATATCTCTGTGAGAGTAAGACTACTCTTTTGAGTAAAGCATTATGTTGCCTGTAGGTGGGGAATTGTACCAGAAAATGAAGTAGCTTTATTACACACCTTATGTTAAAAAAAACCTAGATTAACCCATATGGATACCTTTCCTAACTATGTATCTAAATTTAAACTAAAGGAAATGAGAGTTTTTCCCATCATGTAATGATTTGTTTTTATGGCACTCAGTAGTATAGTTATGCTGGAGAGGTGCAGCACCTCTCAATGTTATATTTAATACAATGAATCATATTGGCACCAATAGCTTGAATTACCTTCCCTCCATCCCCCTTGTACACTGCTAGAATCACGCTGATTTTAATTTTTTTTTCTTTCATATTCAGTTTATCCCATCACACAGTATCTTAAAGATCACTAAAACACGTTGCTAAGTCCTAACCAACTGGTTTCCCTGGAAAGAAATCCATGACAGCCTCCCCACAAACTGTTTGCTTAGTTCTTTCACTTGTCATTGACCTCTTCTTGTAGTGAACAGCACAATACACAGTATTACCAATTTCAAGACTCAGGTTTGGTTCTGGAAGGAAAGTGAGCACTTACTACTATTACTAAAGTAACTCCTGTGTGAAACCCAAAGTTTATAGCCAGGAAAGTAACAAGGGTGGGGGAATGACATTTTACAGGGCTCAACTTGGGAATCTGGAAGTAGAGAGTGGGCACATTTTCAAGTTCAAGATAAAGTGCTTCAGTAACCTGGATTTGTGTTTTTTTCTTGATGGAGTATTTAATGCATTATTTATGATGTACCCAAACTGATTTAGATAGCCATTATATTTCATTTTTTTGAGTAATTCCAACAGCAGTTAACAGTGGGGGTTTTTTCCAAATAAATTTAGCTCTATGATTTTTATTTTTACCTTGGAACAAATCTCCTTTACTTGCTTTGGACTACTCTGACTGAAGCGGAGAGCTATAGTAATACCTTCCAGATGTAGAGAGTCTGAAGCAAACTGGCATCTCAATAATACCTATGGAGCTCATGCACAACACTGTTCTCAATATGCTTCTTCTCTCCTCGATTTACGCTCATTAAATTTCACACACAACATAGCCTTCATTACACAAATTGTAATCATACAGAATATCCTGTTGCCTGAAAATGTGTTATGTCCAAGGTTCCTTAAGTATTTTGCAAATATCCTCATTTATCCAAGTTTATTAATAGTCTCAGTGCTGTGTGGCTAGTTGACCCTGCACTGCACTGCCGAGCAGCCATCCGGAAGGAGCATCACTTGGGTGCTCCGGCTTAACCGAGTTTCTCAGCTCAGAGAACACCGTGTCAGGCGGGGGCTGATGCGTGCGGCTATTCGCAAAGCTCCCACTGCTGTGCTCAGTGGGAATAGATCTCTGCTACTGCAAAAATCAGCTGATTAGGGCTGTAATACCACCAGGAAATTATGCAACTTTGGTGATTCGATTTTTAGAAATAAACCGAATTCTGGCAGGCGGGTCTTTCTTGTCACTAAGTTACATGGTCTGCAGAGAAAAGGGAGCCAGTTGTAACATGAGCCAATCCTTCTCAAGAGCCCTAGGCCAACCAGCTGGGACATGTACTTCTGTACAACTTCATCCAGCACTGGCAGATTTCTGCAGTGAGCTCCTCTTTGATTCCAAGTGAGAAGACAGATAGCTATCTATACTGCCATTTATAGAATAAGCTACATGTTAAGAAAAAAAAAAAAACCCAAACTTAACACACTAGAAAGAAGGATCACGATGTGCATATTCCTCTCCATTTTTTTAAAAACATGGAATGAAAGGCATTAAAAAAAGTACTATCTCTTACTGAAATCTTAACAAACACATTTATAATTCAAAAAAATCATTAAGTATGACAAAAACCAATTATATTGATTATAACACTTTTTCCATACAGCTTGGAGGCACACAGCGATGCAAAGAATAAGTAATTCTAAGGAAATCCACAAAAACACAAGTATTGATCCTCCCCCCCATCCCCTGCTTCTTTTGGTATACATCTAGCACAACTTTCTGTTGCTCTGCTTTGACTTTCTTGCCTATGCTTTAAGAAAGAAAATGTTTTTACCGTGTGACTTTGATATATGATAGTAAGCTATTTTTCATGAGAAAGTGTACTGGACTTAAGAGCAGTTAAATCTCATCTTTTAGGTTAATTATGAGGATAAACACATTCTAGTTTGTTGGCATTTTCACAATCAAAAGTACGTGACTTTCAATTATCTTTATGTACATCTGGAAAAATTATCTCACAGAAAAATGCCAAAAAGATTTGCAGCAAATATAGGCAAACTCCAGCAGGAACAGACTCAATATAGCAATATGGGAAGATGTGAATAAATTTGCCAAGGAAATAACCCGAGTCCCCAAAGAAAGTAAAACCCAAAGAAAATTGGTTGTAAAAAGAACATTAACAAAGAAATACACCTGACCTAATAACGGATACATTAAATACATATGTACAAGGTAATTATGTTAAAAAATTGTACTGTTCTATGCAAAGATCAGTGCTGATCTAAAAGACAATATAAAATAAAAGTTGAAAGCAGGGCTGATGTCACATATGGAAAGGCTGAAAGGGACAAGTATGATAAGTGCATCCCATAAAAAGACAGCAAACCAACAATGGGGAGGACTGCCATCCGTGGACTGGTAGTAATGGGAGGCACAAGGGCGCGTGGGACTTTCTGTATTCGTATTAAGGCTTAAGTAAGTCTCAGGCTGAGCCTCTGGCAATTGCAGCTGTCTAACACCGTGGGTACAAGCAGGGAAGCGAGGGCGGTTACTGCAGAGCACGGGAAGGGCTGGGAGCAGTGCAGGGCAGAGCTGTGCCTTCCACCCCAGCGCCTCGGGGACACTTCCACCCGGCCACAGCCCACCGCTTACAGGCGGGCACAGGTCACCTACTTAGCAGCACTTACGCTTCTTTATATTGTATTATGAAGAACAAATCCAACAACTGCTCAGCTTTCATCTTTTATCTGCCATCACATGCTAGAGAAGCGCTTTGCTGCAACACCAATGGGCACGTAGATGAATTACACCCTGCATCTTCACTAGATGTATTTTAGAGAAAACAGTATTGGACATTTTTGGAACATGGCATTTAGGAGGAAAGTAGGATGGAAGAGAAACAGTAGTAATGATCTCCTGCTGTTGCAGGGTGGGCGGGCTGGAACAGATGACCCAGAAAGTCTCAGCAGAGCCCTAAAATACATGCACTTAAGAACTTCCCAACAGATTCAAACTCTTAAAACAGAGACATTTTGCTGGCAATATGACAACAACAAGAAAGAAAAAAGCTTGTGTATTTTCTTTTGAAATTATAAATCTACATATTTTTAAGATTGTGTTTAGTTCAGGGAAGTCTTTGTTGCTTCATGAATTTCTTTAACGCTGAACTTCTGTTCACATATCTGGATTAGCTCTCAAAACCTGGATTTATCGGTTCACATTGCATAAGATGTATTGCAAGTTACATATTTTGCAGAAGTAATTTCACTATAAAAATTTGAAGGGACATTATTTTCATCTCAATCAGGATGCATAAATCCTACACGTAACTCTTACATACAACTTCTGATGGCTGCTTAAGGCAATACAAGAGCAGACAGCTCTGTTTAGGCTGTTCAGCTATGGCAGAACAGTGCATTTTTTCTTTCACAGTCTTGGCAGCCCTTGTCACTGAGACCGAAGAAAAAAAATTCCTCTATCTGCATCTCAAAGACAGAGAGGGGAGTCTTATTTTTAAGTTAGTGGTAAAGAGTACTTACTGACTTCAATGTCAGTAAGAAAGTGCTATTAAATTACAAATTGCAAGGTAGATAGCTCCTTCATTTACTTAAATTAATGAGATTTTTGCTGGTGACTTCATGGAAATGAAGATTTCATGTTATTTTAAATGGCACTATTATGTCATATAAACCCAAGAACATACCACATACTGTAGAAAAATACGTTATACATGTAACGGCTCACTAACAGTAGCTATATATATATCCATTTTGTACTTTGCTCCTCACAACAGGAAAAGACAGGTTGCTTTTTTTTTAATGCACCAGTTAATGGGATTTTTTTAAAACTAGGATCAGACACGCAGTGGTTTGTGAAGGTCAGAAATAATGTGTCTTCTGGCTAAATTAATTAGAAACCAAAACACTTTCAAACAGGCAGAAAGACACTATAGCCCTTCTGACTCAAGCTGAGATGAATCTTTGCAATCTGTTCTAGGACTTCCCAGCGTGCTGAAAGCTGCAACATGTTCTTCTTAAATAGGGCACATATACCCTCCTAACAAGTTTACTGATCACATCCCAAAGTTTCAATTTCCAATGTATCACATGTAGATTGACCCAAAAAAGTCCCCTAAAAAACCCCAAACCCCACACCTGGTATGTACAACCCTAAGCAATCAGACTTTGGACCTCTTCATCTCTGTGTATAACACAGTAAGTCAATAAGAAGTGAGTTTTAATTGTAAACCCATTTTTTATTATGGACTCCCTGTACGCTCTCCAACCTGTATGACTTGGCATTGGCATTCATCTCTCTGCTGGATACTGCAGTCTTCTGCAGTCAACCTGCAGTGACAGTTATCTCTTAATTAAAACTCTACATGCAGATAGAACTACTGAAAAGTGTTGTGGCATAGCACACAAAGAACCATTATTTATAACCAAGACAGTTCCTTTTATCTACTTTTACCAGAGTCGACAACTGTAGCTAGTATGAAGATCTCCCCAAGGAAATACATGCCTAGATGGTCTTTCAAATATATACACATGCACATATACACATGTATAAATAAGACTGTATAAATTCATCTAAAGTGAAAAACACTCCAGTGAGGAGAACTACGTGCCAAGAATTCCTTCAAAAATAAACGCTTTCAAGTGCGTAAAAACAATACTTGCAATTTACTGTAGGTTTCCCATTTAATTGTTTTTGTTTTCCCTTTTTTTGTACACATAAGAGATAATGACCCTTTTACCCCTGAACTGGGAAGTGTGTTTTCCAAGTTTCAAATCCCTCTGAATGCTGATGAACTGTGACTACATCTCAGATGCAAATCTAAATACAAATGACATCTACCCTTCCTAGATTTCCTTGAAAAGCTACTTCCAAACAAAACAGGTACATTATCTTGACATGTATTTTAACTCACAAAGTTGCAACTGCTTCTGTAGATTGTGAAATATGAACCTTCACAAGACTGTAATCAGAGGACATTTATCGGAAAACAAAAGTAATCCATTAGAAAGTAAGAGAAATGCTGGCCTGAAATACTGTAATTTGGGTTGGTTTTTTCTTCCTTCTTAGGAAGTGTAGTATAATAATCAGAGTCTGTAATATAAAGCTTGTAATTGTCTTCTGAAAAAGAGAAAGATCTCTTAAGAAAAATGGTTATGCATTAGAACTGACACTTATTTCTGAAGCAAACACTTTGTGTTTTGAGCCATTTTGGTGGTTTCGGAAATTTAACAGCTGCTGCTGAGCAGATTGCTAAATGAAAAGGAGTGCCCTGTTCTTACAGGGGTCAGACTGCATGATCACAACGGCTCCTTCTTCAATCCTGAGTTCAGGCAGTGCTCATCTTCGCATTAAATGGGAGTTTTGTCTGTAAAGAAATTGCAGAATCTGAGCCTTAACTGACAGATTATCCTAACCGCAGCGCACAGCTCGGTCTATCTTTTTTTATTATTATTATTTTCAAAAGGAATTCCTTATAATAGAAGAGCTAGGTGCAGAGCAAAGGTCCACTCAGCTATGCAGCAAGTTCATGAGCTGAACTAAAACCTCAAGCATCTCTAGCATCCAAGTTTTATTTTTAGGAGCTGTTGTGCTCAACTCAGCTGAACTTTTCACTTTATTCCCCCCAATATTAATTAAAAGTGGGCAACAAAAATGTTGGAAGGGGAACAGAGAGCTATATCCAGAAGAGTGAAAATTCTCATTCCACTCAGAAAATATTTTTAAGTGATGGGTCTCCATATTTTTAGAAAATAGATGCCTTTGGGGTGGGGGGAGGCTGTTTTTGGACAGAAGCAAGCTGATGAAATCAATACCTGACTGCTAAATGTTTCAGTTAACTCCCATCTCCATTTGAGACTTAAAAGTTCTCACACGAAAATGTCACCTCTCCATTTAGAGCACCTGCTGGGATTCAAGCTCCTCTGCTTTGCGATGAGAGCCTCAACCAGTGCAGCCAGGACAGGGAGACACCAGTTCAGCCACCGCCTCAGCTGCACAAGTCGCAAGCGCAGTTTTGGCCAAACCGCTACCACTTACAACCAACTCACGAGCCCCAGCAGCAAGCACGTGGCAGCTGGAGCATGACGGCCAGCAGGACTCCAAAGGGCACAGAGGACTCGGACTGTGCAGGCAGGGGAGCTCCTGGGGTCCCCGCCTGGACCCCCTGTGGCTGGGACACAGATCTGTCCCCTTCCTGCGACAGCCACCAAGAGCTGGCGCCCGCTCAAATCTGGCCACGTTACAGAGGTGCATGGCCTCTCTGCACGCGGGCACGGGTACACGGCTGCGTACCGACACAACGCATAAGGCGCCTGTTTGTGGCTGACGGCTCAGTCACAGCCCTGCACTGCTGCACTCGCCTGCCTGGCCTTCCTGCTTCGCTGACCCTACACAGGGCTGGGAGAGGTCTCGAGCGGAGGGGACGGGCAGCCAGCCCTTCTCTCCACTCCCTATTCACCAATTCACGTGCAAAACAAACACCGAAGTCAGCAACACACGGTGCTGTAGACAGAATCCAGCCCTTCTCAAAAACTTGACAGGATTGTCATGTTAAACAAACCCAAACGACAAACCCAGAGATGCAAGCAAAAACAGGGACCCCCCCACCACCACAATGCTGGGTTTTTTTTGCATTTCCAGAAATGGAAACAAGCATCAAAAATGGAGCTGCTGGCGTTACTATCATCGGTGTATGGAGAAGAACCACTCAGTCTGTGTGAGCCATATTCACCCAGCCATGAGGCTGAAGACTTTACCAAGTTTCCACTCCCAGTCCTGACCTTTGTAAAAGACTAATTTTTCTGGATGCTGATATTCTTTCAGATGGCAATTCATAAAGAGTAATCACCTAAAAAAGCAACCTTTGAAGAAATGCTTCTTTATTCTTCCTATCCATGACTTTTTATTATTAGAGGTGAAATGGATTGAGCCATGTCACACCTGGTTTATCATTCATTCTTCCAGCATGACTCTCTGGCAGCCTACGTACTTTGTATTTTCAGTGCGGCTTTAAGCTAAATTAGGGGTGGGTGGAAAAAGTCTTTTGGGAATAGGACAGGAAATGCATCTCGAAGAGCACAAGAGGACTTAGGTTTTTTTTTGGAAGGGAGTGGGGGAGAAATTGTTAAAGAGAAAATAAATCTTCTGAGAATGACTCACAAATCATTCAGTTTTCAGAATCAGGTAATTTCCCACCCTCATTCCTCCCACCCCAGTAAGAAGTAGTCTAAAGAGGAATCAAAATAAATAGTAATTAACTAAATTTGGTTTTCTTAATTCTACTGGGCCCTACATGAGAAAAGCTGTCAAAGAAATGGTAGGGATGCCAGTTTTGCCTGCTTTTGCTACCAGTGCAGCTGTTGCTTTGCAGTCCATTATAAAGGGAACCATATCTTTGAAGCAAAGAATCCAGAGAAGCTCTTAATAACATCAGATTGCGTATGCTTGCAGACCGCTGAATATGACTTTTTTCTTAGAAGGGAACATGGCAGTTTAAAGACATTTTGATAGAACTTAACAAAGATCGAAGAACTGCAGAGAAAGTATTCCATAAAACACACCTATAAAGATAGTAACTTATTTCTCAATATTCAAATTAGTTCTTTTAGTGTGGTTAATTATATCCCTGTTAGTTGCATTTTTTTGACCATTAGCTATTTCAAAAGATCAGGGCTGTGGCATAGCAAAGGAGGAGAAGGAGAAGGACAAGGAGGGATGCGATGACTGCCGCCGTCTTTGCCAGCTCCTGATGGAAAGCCGCCCCAGGGACTGGCACACGCCCCAACGTGAGCTCTGCGTGCCCCCCAGCACGGCCCTGCGAGGACCAGCACGCTGTTGGGCAGCCAGCAGGGTGAGCAGTGCCACTGCCAGAGCCTTCCATGTGAAATAAAATACCGTGCTGCTACACCCTGTGTTCTCCCAATAAAACAGAATAAACCAATAAAATGTCCCATAAAACTAATACTTATGAAAGTGTACGTTTAGCAACGAGAAAGGAAAAAGCACTCCTGCTAACAAAACATCAGACTTACCTCACCAGTAAAGAAGTCTTGAACTTCATCGGGTTCGTACGCCTGAAGGTAACACAACTGAGTAGGTATTTTTGTTAGCTCTTCGTTGCTCCATTTTCAAAAGCCCTTCCCTTTCTGCTGCGCTTTCAAGTTTCATTCCTTGTTGGGGCTTTTTTTCTGCTCTATTAAATCTAACTCCTTAACAAAGGAATTTTGGGGAGGGCAAGAATTAGAGAATTACCAGAAAATTATCAACTGTTGTCTCACACAGTACCACTCTCGCAAGCAACAGGACATTTACTGGACATTGATGTCTCATTACATCTAGTATGTAATTTATTTCTCTGCTGGAACAGAACTTATCAGCTTTGCCCATGCGGAGAAAATGCTTCTACCTTAGAAACAAATAGACCATCGCCGGCAGGAAGCTGGAAAGCTTAAATGAAAACCCGCCGCATGATCACCAAAGTTAGCTCGCTACCAAAGCTGCTAAGGCAGCAGTGTTGAAATGGGCCGGAGGTGGCATTTCAGGGCCAGATTTTTGACAAAGCCTAGTCTCGTTGAGGGATGATTTAGAAAACTGAGAACAATAAAAACTGTTGGGTACTGAGAACTCAGAAAAAGCTGGACTCTTTATTTAGGTGTCTCCGGAAATGCAGCGTTAAACAAAAAACCCACATCAACAAGGTCCCTTATTTTTTGCCTGAATATATAAACAATAATGTTTATCTGGTGAGAAAATTCATACAGTATTTATAAAGTACTACAAAGTTGTTGCACATTTTTAGTCACTGTCTTGCACTGTAAAAAATTATAGCGATCTAAAATAGAATATATTTTGACTAGTTATATAACCACCTTATTTGATAGCTTTGGGTTTTGTAACATTTTATCTGTGTTTATACTTGGCAGAACTGCATTGTGCTCTAGCTACATGTACAACTGAAAACCATAAATATCAAATACAGTTAGTTATCCATTCAAGTTCAGAAGAACACAGGCTTAACATTTCTTTAAAAAAATATACAAACCCCTCACATTAACTTAGGTAGGTCAGAAAACGCTGAATGGAGGTAAAAAATCCCTTCGGCCTCAGACTAAACATGGAAAACTTCAGTCCAAAAGTGCTTTCCATAAAGTTATGAGCTAATGAACAAAAGGGGGTTGTAAGAAAGTTTCATAAAATGTTAGCTATAAAATCCAGCAGTAATAACATAATCTTTAATTCTTTGCCAATCTGACCACTTCAGAATAGTAAAAAACAAAGTAAACCAAACCACACTGGTTAGTTCTAAGAGGTTTCATCTCAATGAAAACAGAAAAGGCCCAAAGGACTGGGCCAAAATACGTATAAGGAAAATTCCAAAATAGAGAAAATACTTGTTTACGCCTGTCTGGAGTCAAGGGTAACAAACCCTCTTTACCAAGGCGCTTCCAGAATCCTTGGGCTTTTGTCCAAGGACAAGGGAAATGCCAACTAGGCCATCCAAATCAGCCGACAGACAGAGGTTATCCATCTCTTTGAAAAGAGATGAAAGGGAAGTCTCGTCTGAGTGCTTCGCAAACTCTGAAACAACTGCCCTTCATCTAAACGGTAGGATCGCCAGCAGAAGCTGTATAAGTCTCCGAGTTCCTGAAAAATTATTAATGTTGAAGCATTGTACTTTCAAGATACACCTGTCAGTACCTGTAAAACCTGCCAGATAAAAGCCAATTACTACACAGAAAGCATTTAAAGGCATCGGTCTGGAAGCCCTGCCCTGTAGAACTAAAATTTCCCGTATACTTTATTGCACATGCTTTCCAAGATTATGCACTCCCTCCCATCAGCCTTCATAAATCTCTACTGCCAAAACATCTACCAAAGCACTTACTGATAAGAAGAGACATGAACAAATTTTTTATTCGACTGCTTTTTTCCCTCTGAAAAAGACACTTTTTAACAGGTTCTTGGCCAAGATTACATTTGTATTCATACAATATTCCTTTTAGAAAAAGAAGTAATGCAACCAATTATCAGAGCAGCCCCTGAAAAAGCCAACTAATGGCTTGACTTTGTCCACATTCATATCAGAACAAAGTAACTAATTTTATACGATGCTTGATAATGCGGCACTATGTAAGGAAAAGATTACGCAGGAACACTTACAAGCTAAACATATTCATTCTGAAAGGATCAGACCATATAAAATGCAATTTATAAGCGCAGAGAAAAAAAGAAACAGAATTGAAACCGGGTTTACCCACATTTCATTCCTTTTGTACTTTGGCATGTTTATGCCTAACACGCATGCAATTTCCTGATGCAGTTGCTGTTACTACATGGTACTTGATCTAGCCTCCCACACTCGAAATGCCATGGTATCTACATGAAGAGATAAAGACAAAGGAATAGTCTTAGCTCTCTTGCTCAGTTATCTGAGACACTTTCTCTTCTTTGTGTTGTGTGTATTTGTTAGTTATCTTTGAGGTATCCGAGCGGTCCCAATAATCATTCACTACGTGTTTTCTGAAGCAGTCACCATTCATTATGCATTTTCTGAAGCAGTTACAGCCTGCAAAGCCAATTCTTGGTCAGAATTTTTATATCCACAAGTGGAAAACAAATCACAGGATACTTCAAAGTCAGATCCTGTCAAACAGAGGAGGGTGTTAATCAATGCAAGTTTAATGCAAACCCCTCTGTCACACTGCTGTTAAGATTATGTGTGCTGAGGTGAGCAGACAGTGATATTAAGAACAATACACAAATTTATTTTGAATAACAATGACGCATCAGCCATAACATTCATCAGCCCATGCAAACTCTCAGGAATCCAACTTTCACTGCAAATGTCTTTTTGGATCTGTTTATTTCAGATGATGTTGTATGAATGATAGTATAATAAGTTTTACTATGTTTTAGGCATAAATGAGTCATACATCATTCCATTTGGAAAAAAAAAATCCTAACATGCAAGTACAATATGTTGCTGCAGCTGCTCCATGGGAACAACAACATATCCATGTGGAAGGAAAATACATTTATGAAAATACCCGATTAGCAGAAAAAGCAGAAATCAATTCATTATAAACAATAATATACATCAAAACTGCTTTAATTGACATTTTAATGGTTACAGTTAAGATTTCATGGAATCTACTGGATTAAAAGATATCAAGCTCTCACCCTCTACCCCCAGCTCAGATTAATCTTCACTGATGTTATCCATAAAAAAAAAAAAATCAAAAAAATTCCTCCAGTTTTCTATAAACCAGGCTTTGAAGGAAGGGCTCCCATGTTAGTTGAATGTGTGACCGCTGGACAGAGTGCATCAAATTATCTTCTTGCTTCAGGCATCTTCTAGCAGGTTCCCAGTTTGGGGGCAGAAATGCATGTTCCCTCTCCTTTTTGCTTTGGAAAATACCGTATTTTCATCTTGCATGCCTCCTATCCCCCGTAAAGGTTATGAATTGAATACTGCAAAGCCGGCAGGCAACGTACCTCAGAGAATCGCACAACATACTATAAAGTCAAGGCAGTGCCACCTACATCAAGGCATCTATGACCTCCTAAAAACAAGGCTTCCTGATGTCCCAGTATTGCCTTTTGCAGCCAAGGACACCTCCACCTCTCTACCTTCTTCCATCTTACCTCTTCTTGCCCTTTTATTTCCATATACTCTTCTCATTAATGGATACCCTTTTTATTTTCCCTCACACCGCAATTAAAAAGTTTCAGATGCTTCTTCTGTTACAAATTAGTAAATTTATTGTAGAAAAGGAAGGGAACTTCCACTAAAAAATTATCAAGACAAGAACAGGTAGGAGTGTCAAATGTAGCACTAGCTAAATAATGATGCCATTTAATGTAAGACACTAAATATAAAATATACTTAGAAATTATTTACAGCATTTTGTGACAAGTACATGGAATAACAAAAACACACAGGTAATACTGGTAATGCCATTGTTTCTTTTGATGAAAGCAAACTCAGACATGTTAAAAAAAAAGAGCTAAGTGGATACAGTTGGGCACTTCATTTATGGAGTATCCCCCAACCATTCACTAAAAGGAACTGCAGACTCCTCACCATGAGAAGAGACTCAGAATTACCTTTACTCCCACCTGCTACTGGAGAGGCATCTCAGATAAGTAGACCAAAAGTTGGGGTAGCTAAAAGAGACAAACAGGCAGAAACAGCAGCCAGCCAGAAAAAAAGACACTTGAATGTTTTGCTTGATTCAAGCCAGAGGATTAAGTCAGGGTCTCTCACCTTCCAGGTGAGTGCCCCAGCTAATGAGCCCTCAGCTAACAGCAAAGCAACTTGTTCTCCCTCTCTTTTTTTCATTAAAATCTCTGAAGAACTGTGTTTAATTCCTCATCAAGAGGAATGCCAAGCCTGCTAAATTTTTCATGACACCGAATTCTTGTTCTCCTGCCAGACCTAGTTATGTGTGAACATTTTAGGCTCCCTCAGGCACTTATTTTACTAGAGAGTCCTGAAATACTTAAGTCTATTAAGACCTAAAATAAACACGCAAAAAGGAGGAATCTGCTAGTTGTTCTCCTAGTCTACATTTTAAGGAGGTTGTGTCTACACCAGTGAAGTCTGGAAATTCTTCTCAGCGTCACCAGTGAAATGATGGTACACTTGGCGATAAACCCATCAAGCCACATCAACTGCTGCAGCGGGGTCCACGTCTCCCCACGCCACAGCAGGAGCGGCTCCATCTGCAGGCTGGAAAGAACCGGCCAAAAAGGGGCTGAGCCCGAGAGATTCAGCTGGACTGCAAGCGCACAGCTGGAGCGGAAGGCATAACGCTTTCCAGAAAAGCTGGACTTACTAAACCTGCACGCAGCGACTACTCTGCACGCGTGTGACCCCGGGGTTTGCGCCCAGCTGAGTCCCTGCCTGCTCCCTTGCCGCCAGGGAAGGGAGTGGTTGGCAGCAGAGCGTGACTGAAGAGTAATTCGCACAGCTCGGCCCTGGCTACCCTCCTCACCAAAGGCCCTTCTGGAGCAGAAAGCGTGCTGGCTGCAAGCGAGGCTGGCCTGCTGTGCATCGAAGAAGTGGGAGCTTGCGAAAAGAAAGGCCCGTCACCAAAAGATTTCAGCCAGGGCTTGAAAGGCAGCAGACGACTGACTGAATTCACCATTTGGCTGCAGATCAAGCATGTAGGCTGAGAGCTGTGCATCCCCTGAACTACAGAAAGGAGCTGAAAGAAAACTCATAATGAATCCCCTACACAAAATCCGTGATTTAAAGTCACCCACTGAAATAATTTTATGGTCAATCCCAGTTTATCTACGCATTCTGTAGCTGCTCACTGCGAGGAAGGACTGGCAATAGACCAAGCTTCACTGTTTATTTTGAGGTCTGTTACTCCCTACAGCAACTCCAAGAGCACTTCTACCCACAACGCTCCATTATTATTGCTATACTCATTGCTATTATATACTTTAAAAGGAAGCACAAATAGCCAATTTGTGGCCAGAGAATCCCATGCCCAATACCAAATCTGAAGTTCAACACTGCTGTCTTAGAGACACTCCAGGCAGGTGTGAAGAAGTACATGTGTGGATGTACACAGCCTTACACTAGAGATGCTCTGTACTAAGAAGGCAATGTGGACGTCTGACTTGGCTGTCATGACCTGGTGGTATGCACAAGCCCACAGCTCATGCCTGTCCCTGGCCTATCTTCAGAAAGCTCCCAAAGACAGGCCATCGTCTACATAATGTCTCTTATCATCCTTACCTAAACTCCCACTTTGCCTTTTTTTCCTCCCCTTTAAAGTAGTTTGTATGTCTTCTTCCATATCTATTTTATGTTTGAAACAAAATTTCAAAATCCTTTTATTAAACAGTTTCTCTCCTACAGTTTTCAAACTACTGTTATATAGTTGTTAGTCCTCAGGAGACCGATGCTCAAGGTCCCTGTAATGAACTGGATTTAACATGGGTGTGATACTTCTCTATAATCCTAGCAGGTGATCCCCATCGAAAGCACAACCTCAAAGACAAAAGGCCTCAAAGTTTTTTGCCATTCAGAGCTGTGAGGGATATTTTTCCTCAACACCAAATCTGACAGCTGGATCTTGCCAACATCCAAAGAAATTGGAGCGCTGATATCCAGCTAGTTCCTTGCCCCGTTTCTGATGCTCCCAAGATACTTTGCTAAAAGGATCTTTCTGAAGGCAAAAACCAGAAGATTTATCTACAAATTATGAGTATGGTGGAGATGGATGCAGGGAAGCCTTCCTGAAGCCTGCAATTCTGTAAAGTGCATGTATTTATCATTAGAAAAGTGGGGTTGGAATAGAACTTGGCAATTCTTTTACACTGTATTTCCTTGTGTTGGTGAAGAATTATGAGGGTACTTCAGTTTCCTGGTCTGTTCACAGTGATTGAAAAAAAATGAAAGAAAGGAATAGAAATCAGTATCAAAACCTGTACATGAGCAGCGCTCAGTAATATAGATAAACTTCCATTTAATCTCTGCCTGCCAAACAGTTTAAGTTAAATGCACACAGTGTTAGTTTCATGTATTATTTGTAATTCAGTTTACCCTATCACCTGGTCATTTTTGCCCTGTTTTTATCTACCTTCACATTTCCTACTTTCATCTTGAGAAACTGAAAGCTTACCAATGCAGAAATTGTTTCTTTCTATAATTAAGTCCTTAAGCATAACTGGAAAAATGTTGTAGTCCCAGTTACAATGGTATTCTTTCCTCATGCCTCCACTAAGAGCATGATGGAGTATCAGACCGAGTGGCATGTCTGTGATGAATCGTATCTCATGCCCCTGAACGCCCATGGCAGAAGAAAAAGAGAATCAGTCATTTCTCCCACTGAGGGCTGACAGAACGTCAAATACAGAGCAAAGCGAAGTTGGAGGATCAGAGCTGCCAGTTTTTACATCACATGGGACCCTATAAAGGACCACAAAGCCCATTTCCTTAAGATAAAAACACAAGAACAGACAATCTCTGTCAAGACTCTGCCTCCACCCTGAGTGGGAGGGAGCTTTCTTCAGCTGGGTTTTGCTGTTAAGTTGTGGCGATGCTACTGCAGACACCTGAGGAGCCTTACTGCTTTTTGCTTTCAAGCAGCTAAAGGACTCGCTGTCAAGCATTTCACCTGCAGCATTCTTATGCCTTGTGGGGTGGGAACCCCACTTCAGGGAGTTAAAAATGCTCAGAAACCTGATGGATTCAAAATTTAAGCCCGGTGTGACAAAACCCAGTTCTGAATCCCTAAAACCTGACTATATAATACAAACATTGACTGAGCTTTGTCCAAAGAAATGGCAGATTGTGACCCCAAACTTCTTCAGTCATTTTTTTTCCATACAGGTCGTAATTCTGCTCAGCTTTGAACGAGAGCTGTGTAATGAGGAATGCTAAAGAAATATTCCTTAAAATTGAAACATCCCAAAAGCTTCACTCAGAAACCAGGCGTGGTACTGGCACATGTTTAATTATCCACGAGCTAAAAATTTTACTAATGTAATTTAAGATTGATAATTACTGATGGAGGCCTTATGTGTTTTTATTGAAAGTAAACTGTAAAATTAAAAATACTGCTTACATCTGACTTTTTCTAGAGTACCATGGTTTCAAATAACATCTCAGATTTATATAAACTGAAATAACCACTCCATATATGTTCAGGATTTTTAAAGTCTCATTCTCTGTAAATGAAATCTTGCCATTTCTTCAGCCATTTGCATTATTCTCTCACACACCAGTAAGGGAAATGAAAATATGCAAAATCAAACAAAACAAAACACAACACAATAGTAATTACTAAAACTTGCAAATAATAGTAGAAGCATTTGTGGTTTTTAACAACTGATCTGATTTTAATTTAAAACATTGTTACGTTAGTGGGTACAAGAACTCTGTTGTGCTGGGAGTTACAGAAGTGTGTAACAAAAAGCCCCCCGTCCTTTCTCTGTATGAAGTAACAAAGGGCTGGCACCAGACAGCATTCATCCAAGAGTGAAAATTCAAAGGTAGAATAGCTGAATTACTAATGATGATGTGTTATCCCTCTCCCCACTGCCTTGCTACTTGAGGTCTCCAATGTGGCTAATGTGCTGCTGACTTCTAACACAGGTTCCAGAAAAGCTCCATGGAACAGCAATCTGTAAGCCTGATGTCTATATGCTAGTTAATAGAACCTATAATAACAGATAGACTAAGTGGGCACACGTCTGAGAAGAGTCACGTTTCAGTTTTCAGAAAGTGAAGTCTTGTCTTACAAAATTAACCCAATTCTTTGAAGAGCTCAAACAAACATGTGAAACCAGTGATCCAGTCAACACAGCCTACAAGGATTTCCAAAAGGCTTTTAACAAGTACTTCACCAAAGGCTTTTAAAGAAACTAAGCACCCATGGCAAAATAGAGGTCTCTGCACGGCAACGTAACTGATTAAGAGACATAACCAGAAATTAGTGGCAAATGGCCAAGGCTGCATAGCAGAGGAAGCTTACCAGTGGAGTACCACAGGGACCTGCACCGAGACCTGCTCTTCCTTCCATACCTGTAATTGACCTGGAAAGGTAGCTGAGCACTGAAGCAACCAAGTTTGCAGATGATACAAACTTATTCAGGGCAGTAAGGATGAGGTTACAGGACCTTATGAAATTGAGTGACTAGACAATAAAACGGTAAATTAAATTCACTGTGGATAAGTGTAGAGTGATGCACATGGGAAAATATAACCTTAACTCCACCTGGGCAGTGATGGGCTCCAAGCTGAACATTACTGCTCAGGAGTGAGATCTTGGGGTTACAATAGTGCCATCAAAATATCAGCTCAGTGCTCAGCTGAGAAAGCAGCCCAAATATTAGGTATTGTGAGGAACTGAACAGGAAGCAAAACAGAGAACACAATTATGCCACTTTGTAATGCCACCCAGTTCATACACTGTCCCTGCTTCTAGTAGGGAGGAGTTTAAGGGACATGCTTCACCACTCAGTATTTTGTGTTTACTTTTACAAAGGTAGGAACAAACCAGAAAGAAGCTTAATGCAGAAGGGTGACCTATAATTAGGGGGACAAAGACAGCAGTTTTAATACTGTCTGCATCTCAGTTTTGTAAGAGTTTTCCCCAAGACTGTATCCAAAATTCAAGGAGTCAGCACCTTCCAGATACTTGCTGATAAACCGTTCAAAAGAAGAGGCTGGCAAATGACACCCATACAATCAATGAGCTCTATTAAAAAGCATTACCGCGTATCAAAAGCTTAGCTATTGCTAAATGCACAAGCTGTGCTAGTATTTGAAATAGCTGGGAAGAGACAAGTCTGAAGATTTGCCTTCACTCTAGCAGTATAGAGCCAGCCAAAAATCACTTTGCCGTGGCATTTTGAAGTGACTAGAGATTTTAAGCTTTAAGGGTAAGCACAAGTGCCCGCAAAAGGGCATGTAGAAACAAATTAATCTTAATAACTTTAAAGTCTTGCCTTCCCACTGCTCTCTTTTCCTCATTTTCTTTCCAATCAGCTACCCTGCTCAAGGTGTCGCTGGAATCAAGACTCTTCAGTGCTTGAACAACACACAAATGTTTTTACCCACTGAGGTTCTGTAACAGGGAACAACTAAATTAAGTCTAGGCCTTCAGATTTCTAGCTAATCTCTACACATCTCTACTGAAACATCTACTTCTTGCTTTTATGAGAAAGGATTTGCCTGCCTGCTAATGGACTGATACTACTCATATCTTTTTCTAATTGCATGAGCCATAAGACTATTCTAGTTTTCATTTGGATTGTTAAGTATCAGACACAGAATTCGTCTATCAATACTGGCTACGCACAGGGTACTCACATAAAATACTGTCTACTCACTTTACATATGCATGTGTATAAGAGAAATACACTATCGCCAGAATCAATAAATAACCTATACAGTAGCTTTGTCCATCATGTAATAGAATAAATACAGAAAGGTAGAAAAACATGTGGAAGAAAAAACAGAATTGTGATGAATAAGTATTCTTTAATCTTAAACTCATAATTGCACCAAATATGAACATAAGTATTTTTCAACAAGGAATAAAACTACACAGGGTATTTCATTAGTTCAAACTTTAGCTAAGAGTTACTACAGGAGAGTGCAGATGGACTAATAACACGTTCTAAACCAGACCAAGTCACAAATTATTTTTTGCCTTTGTTCTAGCCTTATATTTCATTAAAAATCACTTTGGAGTTCTTTCAATTCCAGTGTTATAGCATCCATTACACAATAAGGAATTTTTTTTTTTTCTATTCTTTTCCTGTAGCTATAATTCTCTACCACTGAACTGTAATTGAAGTTTCTTTCTTTTTCAAAGACACACTTTTCATTTGTCCTGTCCAAGCACGTTTTTATGACAGGTCATGAAGGACACTCAGCATCAGTAGTCCTGACTAACAAAAAAGCTTCTACAGGGAATAAACAGCATAATTTTAATTAAAGTAAAATGAAGAAAGCAAAGTAAATATTATCTGGTAGCAATGCACTAAAAACTTCAGTCACCGCAAGTAAGTGGAAGTCAATTAAACTTGTCAGAGAAATGCCTTCAAGTGTTCTTAAAGCAATACACAGGTGAAGCTGTGGCAGGCAGCAGACTGAACCCAAGGCAGGCACATCAACTCACTAACTAAAGCCCTGTGTTCTTCTACCAGATGAGACGGCTTACATTTCAGCACTGTGGTTACTTCTGTTAACCGGAGAAAACCAAACAAAAATCAGGTGACCACCTCTCCCCTCTCTTTATTCTGCTGTTCACTACAAATTAAGGCATTATCTGTCTCCTGAAGTGAGAGAAAAAACATTAACTAATCACAGAAAACCTTGGACCGCTAGATAAATTGTTCCCTTGACCCCGTGTTGTTTTCAAAGGGCAGGGCTAAGCTGCTGCAGCTACAGCAGCTGCCTTCCAGCACTGGCAGTAGCACTGGGCAGCTACAAATCACCGGTGCTGAGCAGGTGAAGTGCGAAACGACAGCCAGCCCCTTTAAAAGTCCTGACACACCCTGAAGCTTTAATTCTGTCACCCAGTTAGAAAACACTGAATAAATGAAGTTTTTCAGAAAGCCATTCTAACTGAGCTCCTCATTACAGATCTAATTACAAGCTATCTTTATAATGTACACCTGACGACACCGTGTAAAGCACTTCGCTTTAAAGGTCAGCAGAACTAGAAGAACAATTTTGCTATTTATAGTAAAGGGTGAACTTTTCTTATTTGGCTGTTTAAGCAGCCAACCCTTGAGTTTAATGTAATTAGGGAGGGGATATTCAATTTACAGTATCCACAAGTAATGATAATTACACTGGTTCAAAAAAGCTGTTGGTAAGCATAAGAAGCCTTTGTAATTACATCCCGTTTCCAAAATGACTTGAGTGCCGTGAACTCGAAGCATTTCAGCAAATGAAGGCCAAGGCACATAAAAGCAGAGCTACGGCACTTTAAAAGCTGCGCTGTTTAACATAATGAGCCGCCCGACCGGAGGGAGATCGCAAAGCGCGCTCCATAACTCACCCCGACAGCCCATGCCATCGCCTTCCCGCTCACAAACATCCATTAAGAAAAACATAAGCCGGCTCCCTCATTGCCTCCTTCCCATCCTTCACCAGCTTCGCTCAGCTGCCCTCGCAGAGCCGGCCCACGTAACTCCACTGGGCTTCGGGAGCCTGTCTTAGGCTCTGGCTGCCAATCCCATCATGTTCAGGAGCATGCCAGCGCTGCGAGCCGGGAAACGTCGTCGTGTCCCCACGCCGCCGGCCCCGCGCGCGCGGCAGATTACCTAGATCAGCAACCTGCCAGGATCAAGGTGAAAAATAAACAAATAACCACGTTCACCGCAGCTGCAGCGATCGCTCTCCGGAAAATTATTCAGGCACGATGAGGGAGACAGTATTAAACGCTGCCACTTGCAGCTTCACGGCTCTCTGTGTATTCGCATCAGCCTGGGATGAGCACTTAAGGAGTATCACTGGAGAGCTTGCCCAGCTGAGCATCTTCCATTAAGTTTTTGTCTTAAAAGGAGATAGCAGGAACCTCTCTGCCTGATCGGCAAAAGGCTTGTCATAATTCATTAATAACAAAGCCTTGCTCAGGTTTCCTCCAATGAAATCAGGCAGGCAGCCTATGAAGAAAACGCTGAGTGAACAACAGCTTCTCCAGAGACAATGCAATAAACTTGCCACTACTTGGCATCATTCGGTGTCTGAGACAAGGATGACCAATGCTATTCGACAAGGCCTGTCAGAGCCCCTTAAGGGTCCTAGCGAAAAAACCCACAAAACAAACAGTAATTCCTCAGCAGGATGCGATTCATTGCTTGGAAGTGAAAACTTCACGTTTTAGCTGCAGAGATAAATGTACCCGTCTGCTTTTGCTATGCCCGGGGCAAAGCTGGCAATTTACTCTGATAAACCATCTGCATCTAAAAGTAAAGAAGCTAGAAGAGGTGAGGTAAAAAGCAACAACTGCAATATCAGGTTACAGCAAAAATTAACAGGACTATCACAACTCTCCCATCAGATTTTAAATTCATCTGAAGCCTCATTTCCTTCTAAGTAGGAAAAGGAGAAAATACAACTGCAGTTGCCTATTAGGTAAAGGAAACAAGCTCAAGCTAACCGTCAAGATAAAGCCATCAAAGTAGGGAGGGCAGAACAGGACTTTTTTTCTTTTGGTTTTTTTTTGGGTCTCGTGTGCATCCATTCATACAGAGCTAAAATGCACCTGTTATGTTTAATTGAGTCTTATGTATTCCTCCTACAATATCTGTTCATCATGAAGAAATGAAGGAAAGTACTCTTATCGGCATTTGATCCACTAGCATTTCATATACACACAACATTGCTACAAATGACAAAATAATCTAGTAATAGTAAGGACCTGCCAGTTCTATGTACAGCATTTGTTACAATCCCAAGTTTAAACAGTCTTCAGCATAAAAACTAGTACTACAAATTTTATATTCACTATGACAGAGTTTCCAGGTTTGCATTCAATTTTTAGAAGATGCTTTATCATCATGTAACAGAAGCAGTCCAAATACATAAATTAATTTTGTACAATTAAAAAGTGCCGCAAATGTACTGAAAATGGCTAATTATTGATTTTAGAACATCTGTGTCACAAAATCATCTTTTGCAATAAAGTATGTTCAGGTAACTTGCAAACAGTGTAACATTATTGCTTCCCTAAGTTCCTTTGTGTTTCACTTAGCCGTGATAATTTATTTTGAATATATGTCTTTAAAACTATGGTCTATAAACATTATTAAAAACAGCGCTATTAGCATGTCTAGAGATTGCTGTATTCCAGCAGAATGCAACTGATTGAACAGAAATCAATAAAAGTATTTAATGACTTCATGAGAAAAATAAGTGACCCTCACACCCTTAATGGATTAACGTCACTTATGTGCAACACATTGCATAATGCTGACACAGAGCCACTCAAAGCAGTGTCACTTTTCATATGAGTGCCTTAAAACCTTATCAAAGGGAAATTGCGTTTTAATGCTATTTCAGATGTCATTTTTGAGAGGATTTTTACAATCCCATTTCATAAAGCAGAAAGCATGATCTGAATTGTTACAAGTAGCTTTTGTCATTGGCACATGTACGAGGTCACCCTCCGAAGCTAGCTGGTGAAATGAAGTCCTGAACACTGAAGGAGGATAACACTCCGAAACATTCCTCAAACAACTTGTTTACTATTGGCTTTATCTCTGAATACATGTTTACCTGTATATCTGAATCTTTAATTAATTACCAACAGCATGCTTTACCAGGGAAGGGAAACGACTCCTCACAGTCAGTCCTACAGCACAAGATAGACACGATGCGCAGCTCTCCAATACACTACCTGAGAATCAAAATGGGAGGAACGAAATAATCTAAATGAAGGAGTTCTATGCCATTAAATGAATGTTTGCCTCTCAGCCGCTGAGACTATGACCAAATTTCTTAAGAATACGGGTATATGTCCATCTTCAATACACTGCTTTTACATCCCATTTTATGTCTGTTCACTGAAAAGCAACTGTGGGTCACGGCAAACAGTTCCATGCTCTCATTCCTTCATTTTCACTTTAATAGATTAAATCTGGAAATATGCCGTATCTACTAGGTAGCTCTTTAGTGTCACGAAAGCTCCTTTTTGGGAAAGGAGGAGGTCAAATTCAAGATGTCAACATGCATTGTCTAAGCCATTATGGCTTTGCAATCACCAGGCTGCACTTGCACTTTCTTTAGAGTAAACCCAAATGTAACTGAGGGGAGCTCATTTTTGGGTTTCTTGTTCTATTTTCCGTATCATGTACCATAATTTTACACTCAACATGAAGAAAAATTAAAGAACTAAAAAAAAGATAATCTTTTTCCTAAAGATAATTTCACCCCAGCTTTCATATGCAATTTTCACCTTAAGAAACAGGAAAAAACTGTGTTCAGATAAAACAAGGAAGCAAATGCAAAAGATTTTTCTGACTGACTTGAACATTTCCTTATTCCTCCCCAAAGGATATGAAAACTCCTCCAGTAAATGTAGCATCATAATTGGCTATAATTGACTTCATCCTTCAATTTTTAAGGCAATCTATAAAATATGGATTGTTTTGTCAACTGGGAGACAATTTTGTGTCACCACACTGTTTATCTCGTTACAGGGATCTCGGCTGCACTCGATATCATTTGTTACCCCTCAGACTACCTTATTTGTGCTGTAATCCTGGACCTCTCTACATCTAATGCATTGCACACTGGTTAGCTGTAATACCAAACGTTCTGAGTGCTACCAAAAGGAATTACTTGCTGAAGATGACTGCAATAGGGGATAACAGAAGCAATGATACGCTAGCAGGTGAAGTACAGCCATCGTATTCGGGCAAGCAAGCTCTGTTCCAATACATCAGTGTACTTCACGCTACACTGTCATTAGTCCATCTCGCAACTTACTGCATGTGAATCAGAAGGGATGCAAGACGAAAAAAATTAAATTAAGGTTTAACTGCTTTGCTGCTGTTTCTCTACTACACCTGCTGTTCTACTGCATTTGCAACATTTTAATGGAAGCTGGTAACACTCCGGCCGCACAGACTGTTACCACATGCATGGTAGTTTTGCGACAGACTCTTAGGTCACAACAATATGACGACTGCTGAATAGGAATGACTGCATCTGGCCATTTCTTTCAGCTGAATAAATGCAAGCACCTCACAAAGGTGTCAGTTTCAAACAGAGTCAGAATGAGGGAACTGGCTTCTCTTTTTTTCCCTATGTCTTCCAATAATTAATTTTATTTATACATCTCTGCATGTGCTTGCACTGCCTCAACTGAAAACTAAGGTAAGTAGAAGGAAGATAAAAACAGAAACCTAAAAAATCGAAGTACTGATAGCCACAAAACTGCAGCAAATGATTGATAAAAACATTGATGTAATCCTGTCCATAGCAACAGTTTAATTATGAGCATCTTGGCAGTGAGCCTGCTCCATGTGTTGATTTTCCCCAGCAGAGAACGTCATACAATCCATCTTTGTGTTATGCGCTACATGACTACATGGAGAGGCCATTCAAAGGGGAACGCGGAGCAGAGAAGTTGTAGCAAAATACTGGGGCGATTACAGGAGTGAGTATGTTGGCCATGAACAACTTCCCTCCCGAGGATAAGCAAGCCTGAGTAAAAAGGAGGGGTAGAAAAAAAATACCAGGAGGGTGCTACCCACAACGAAATAGTACTATAGTCCTTAATTACAGCGATTACAGCATACAACATGAACACTGCTCTCTGATGAATGACATGAATTCCTGGTACCCATCATAAAGCGTCCCCTCTCAAATTCTTGTTCCCAGGATCACAGCTATGCTGTCACCAGCACTGACGGGATCAGGGAAGGACCCCGCAATCCTAGGCAGGCACGTCCCCCACCAGGGACACAGGGCTCATGGGCCGGGGCTACATTAGATGCTGTAAAGCGAAGCATGCCCGCAGGAGCGGGTCTGCTGTGTGGAGCAGCTGCTGCCGAGAGCCCGGCAGCCGCGTGATCCGTATTTTAAGGGCTGCGCTTCGGGCTAGTTCCAGCGTGGGTCCTGCAGGCAGGAGCACGCGGGCAGCAGAGGACGGGAAGAGCGCTTCTGGAGCGCGTTTTCCAGCTTAGCGCTGCCCAGCAGGCATCAGCGCGCGTGCTCTGACATCACTGCGCCAGAGAAATCCAAGTACGGTAAGCCAGGACATTTGCCGAACGGCCACACTCCCGACCCACACTAAAACACAAATATAGCAGGCGCATCGTAGGGGAGGTACAACATCATCAGTGAGGCACAGAGTTCACTCCAGTACACTAGAGGGCAAGGAAGCAATACCGGCAACTCTGTAATAAGGGTGTAAGGGGCAGGGATCTTAAGAGGAAAAGGCAGCAGGGCAGGCACAGGAGGTTTTTAATAAATGGTGAAATCTGACTGTGACTGTTTCTCAAGATACTTGCACATAATTTCCAGACAGAAACAAACGAACAAAATAACAAAATCCTATTTTATAACTATCATTACTTCCAATTTCTGTGTTGGAAAGTGTTTGTTAAAAAAAAACAAAAACAAACACAACCAAGTTAGGATACAAGGAATGAACTCTGTTCAACAAACTGAATACAACATCATTATTTCAGTCTACATGCAACTGCTGTCTACGGTGTTTATTTACACAAAAAATGTCCCTTAAATTCCATTTTTTGAAGCAACATTTAGGAAAATCTCTCTGAAATAGCAGTTTAAGATTTTACTTTAAGGAGTGTTTTTTTGCTCTTTAAGGAAATGTTCTGTTAATTTTTAAGTGTGTGAGCAAAGGTTTTGTGAAATCCTGTTAGGCTATTACATGTGGTAAGAAAACCATCAATCATTTCTGCAGCCTAGTGTCCACATTCACAACTTAACTCAATAGTTTCTATTAAGATATGAATATTTTATATATGTAACCACAAAAATCAATGAGACTACTCATATATGTACATACATGGATCATACCATGTATATGCTTCTTTGAAGAACACACTGAAAGCAATTAAGATGTTTGAAATAATGGCACTTTAAAAATGAGCTTCCTAAAGTTTATAGAAATTACAAGAGACATTCAAATCAAACACATAATATTGAACTTTTTTTAAGAGTTAAACTTAGGCCACACAACTGTTGCTCCACTCTATTTTTTACTTGCAGATGTGTGACTATTTCCATCGCCAAGACACCATGACTGCATCACTACATGAAAACAAGAAGTGTTAGAATCTAGGAGACTCTGCTTTACCTTCACTAGCTCTTCCTCATTAAAATTTACTTATAACAGTGGGTACAAGCTAATGTTCAATTCAATTCATTACATTGTAAAAAATCTATTAAATCACAGAGCTAAGCTTTGAAAGCCTAAGATACCATCTGCGTTCTTCCAGGTATGGTCATTTTTAGCTCTGAATTCAGGTCTTACATTTCAGGTCAGAGCACTGAAGAGGTACTCTGATTTTCCAAACAGCAGCATACTAAAGAAATGTCCATGCTTGATAAAAAGTCCTTTTGTGTATCATTTCATTCTTTTTCAGCACCAAACATTCCAGTTTGCTAACAACAAAAAAATTTGTCTGATCATCTCTTTAGAGATTCTCTCATAATAAACACAACATCTTCTAAAATACCTATGTGACTGTACTGATCGAATGATTATCCGAATAAAACACACAGCTGATTACACTGAATATTCAGTTAACTTATTTACCCTTCAACAGCTAGAGAATACAACGGAAGAGAAACCCACACGAAGTCCTCCTAAAGATACTTTGTCAAGACATTAATCAAAGCTAGAGTAATATGAACAGTTACATCACTCCTCAGCAAGTTCACCTCGGTATTTCTACAAAAAGGTCATTTGCAAAATCTTTAGGAAAAAAAGAAAAATGACACATCCCTGTGTCATGCCAGGGTTTGCGGGAGTGATGGAAAATGGGATTCTGCTGTCAGGTGCACGGAAATACCTAGCACATACAGTGCTTTTGATGCACGTCTTTTAGTTGCATTTTTTATTTGTGAAAGAGAACTTTTAAATACAAGAGTGACTGTGCTTTGTAAAAAACGCTGTATTCAGAAATGCTTAATAGCAGCTACGACACAGAGGACATAGAAGTTTTGCAACTAACAAAATAATTCTGACGTCCAAGTGCAATTGCAAATTAAACAAATATATATTGTTAATGACCAAGAACTGAATTAACGATTACAGAATACCTGAAAGATCTTAATGACTACTAAACCTGACGTTAAAGTTTGTGGCCATTTAATCTTTTATTACCTTTGGTGCATTACTTTAGATCAAAGCACACAAATCTGGCTGAAAGTATTTTTGCCCTAAGATCTGTATCACAACTCTTTTTCCCTAATTGAAAACCTAAATACCCGTGCCCCGCCCCCCCCCTCGAGATGACTACATACTAAATCTCAAAAAGAGGATGATTTGCCATTTAAGAGTTCTTAGCTATCAGAAAAGGTACCAAAAATCTTCTAGTTCAGAATAGTTACTTCGGTCAATCTCTCACTGGGCAGAGTTGGGAAGTTGAGATACAAGCCTTGTGGAGGACGTTCAGCAATATTCAGCCTGGAGACACACTCCTGACCATCTCTGCTGCAAAGTCAGGCCACAATTGTCCAGTTACCAACCGCGTATCTATGTAGAAACAGTGGCTCAAAGGCAGTTCAGTGAGAAACAAGGTGCTACCCCACGTAAAGAACTGCAGTGAAATTTGGTGATGTTTTCTTAAAAAAACAAACAAAAAACCTACACACAAAAATAAATAGCCCTATATGCTAATAACTCCCAGTGCTTAGGTTTTATTCATTGCTGTATTTAGAGTCCAATAGCCTCTTTCTCCAAAGTCTCAGAGACCAAAGGGAGCGTGGGGAAGATGCTTCACTAAAGCAGTGGAGAAGACTTTAAGCTTGGGAGGGTTTCCTGAGCAACTGTCACCCACCGTACGCTTCCAATTACTCTGCCTGGGTTGGTTTTGATTAAAAGGTTGAGAGGTATCATAGCTCAAGTAAGCAGGGGACAATTGTAGTAGTTGACAGATGAACACTGATTCAAAACTAACCTGCAAGACACCTCTCAAAGCACATTAATTAAGTCTGACAGTGAATACGGAGCTGCTTATGAACACACCCAGCTATGGGCTTTGCTTCTTTCACCCTGACACCACAGTGACACTTTCCTGGGCAACTTTTGGTTCACAAGAGTAATCCTTTAGGTACTTTGAAAGCAGCTGAAGGGATAGATTTATATTTCCAGATGATTGTTTCACAATTAAACACTGCTATAGGACAAAGCTGTTGCCTATTTTTAAAACTTGAAATACTTGGATTATAGCATGCGCACTTACCATATAAAATACGTGAAGTGTATTTTGGCACAGAGCACAGCTGAGATTCTCAGAAAAACCCAACAGTTATTTTGAACCACAACTGTAAAGAAAGCTTTTCACAGTTATTTACATACACTTCAATTAAATATTAAAACACGGGCCGATGTTCTCACTAGGCTATAGCTGTCTGAACTATCTCTGATCATTTCTACAGTACAGAGGACTGCAACACGAACAGCGAAAAAGCTCTTTGAGGGAGACAATGTATTTCTACAATTCAGTGCAATGCCCACTGTGCAAAACAGTAGCTTCCATCTTGGGATCAGTTTAACTACCTCACTGCAGTACTGAGCGCAGGCTATTAAGCCTTGCTTGTGATTATATTAGGCACTGTAGTGAGCTCACATGGATGCACTCCTTTTGATTTAGGCAGTAGCTTGGGTGCCGCTACACCAAATTCTTTGTGGATTAAACACATATTTGGATCTACTCTGAGTAGCAGTATCTGGAGAAGAAGCACCAAAACATACAGGTTCCAAGATTTATAAATGAAACTAGCTAAATGAAAGTAACAATCCTACAGTAAAAGACAAATTAAGAAAATTATTTAAAAAAAAATCAAACCAGAATATGGAATTATTTCATTCACTTCAATTACTACAAATAAGCAAGGAATTTTTTAAGAACTGATAATATTAGAGACTTGGGCCTTGTTTAGGCACTAGTCCCTAAATGAGAGGGTATCATAAAGCTCTGTATGAACTGAAATTGTGTTCCAGCTAACAAATGAACATGAAAGGATCAGCTCATCTCCATTCTAAAACAGGTACTTAGATTGAGGGTCTCATGCCAATTATGAAAGTGTGCTAAAAATATGTCCGATTAGAGAATAAGCTTTTCTTTCTCCCCTTCACAATCAGATATGGATAAAATAAGCCATTCCT
>NW_010524051.1:67417-86609 GCF_000687285.1 Phaethon lepturus
TCAAGACATTCCATCGTGCTACATTTAAATTCAAATACAAATTTGAGATGCAAACCTCCTGCTTGAAAAATACATGTCTGAGTTGTTTTGGGCAGAAAAGACATTTTATAAGCTACCAACTTACTGGGGCTGTGCTCAGAAAAAAATAAAAATCTGAGTCTAGCTCTGCACATTCCTATACTATTTGACCATAGTATCCAGTGGGGGAAATACTAAAGGACATAGAGATATCTGTTAAAAACACTAAAAGAAAACAAACTTAAACAGTATAGTACTTAAGCTCTATGCTTGTTGCTATTTCTGAATTTTAATTATGCTTCTGGAAGTTGGTGTATGTGACAAGATTAACCATTGATTGTTTTTTGGCTCCATTAATATCAATGTGGCACTGCATTTTTTAAACCACACACTTATTTGCCAGATACCTATCCACTTCAGAAAGCAAAGGAAGCACAAGCCTTTCAGCAAGACTGGTTTACCATACGACTAGACAAGAAGGCAAAGCTTGGGGCGGGGGGGGAAAATTACTTTCTTTTTCTTCGTCAGGCTATGAAGCCTGCCTGCTTCTGCTCGTTTATCTCCCTTAGTCCTGCAAGCCAGAACACAACAGCTTACTTCTGAGGCCCTGCTAGTTTGGATTGACCATACTAGGCAGAGCATAGTCTGAAAAAAAAAAAAAAAAGCCTTTGTGTTTGTGACATTTACAGTCCATTCAACAGAAGCCAAAGTAAGTTCTTCAAAGGTTTAAAAAATTATTATTAAAAAAAAGTCCAAAAAAAAAAAAATCCTTCCAACTACAAAAGTCAGGCATAAACCCAGAAAAAAGACTGGAAAGAAAAAGCCGCAAAAGCAGTACTACCTCAGTCACAAGCAAAACAATTCTTCCTCTGTTCTGCAGACAGTCTTGAGATCCCATTTTATATATAAACATTACCCATATTCCAGTCCGCAGTTCAACTTCACAAAACTTCTTAACACAATAATCAGGATAATAATATTGGATAATCAGAGTAAAACTATACTGCCCTCAGAAATCATGAGTTTTATTTCTGTTTTCATATATAAGCCTACCTGCTTCACCTTTGCTTACACGCCCAAAGATCTTGTTTGTGCTCTCGCAGATTATCTTCTTCTAACCAGTTAACTGTAGCTTTGTTCACAAGAATGGGTAACAGTTTTTTCTAACTCAAAAAAAGGAAAAAGGGGGTGTGGGTGTGGAGCGCAATGAAAAAAATACAGTGAACAAAAATGTAAGAGGGAAAAAAAAATCGTTTTAGCAGCATAATTTTAACTGGGTTTGTTTCTATGTCGATTTTCATTAATATAACTCATATTCCAAGTCTTCTAACTGTGGCTCAATCCTACATTTTCTTCCATGTGCGCAGATCTGTGTGCCTGTAGGGAGCTCCATTTAATGCAGCGGGTTACACAGGGCTGTAGCCATTTGCAGATGGGCTGCCTACATTTTTTCCCTTTCTCTTTGTCAATGCATTTAAAAAAAAAAAAAGTTGCAACACATAAAAGAAAAACGCTCCTGTCACCCACCTCCCCAAGCCCACTACCCCTGTCTGTTTTAAAGCTGGGCACTAGGAACTTTCCACTTAAATTCCTCAAGCAATTTGCCAAAGGTCTGGATTAGTGAGGACTAGAAAACCATTTGCAGCACTAAGGAAAATTCTCAATCACTGCTCTTGTGAAAAGGTATAGTGATTTTTAAGGATTTTGTGTTTAGAAAGCAGTGGTAATTATTCCAGATTGAAATCAGTAGTCTGGGTCTGTAACCCTTCATTCTGACAGCAGATGTTATGCTGTGAAGCTCATTGCTTGCTTTACTTTCTCTGGTGAGTAAGTACAGCCCATAGTCTCAATTTCTTTTTTTTTTTAATCCAGAAAATTTATACACGCAAGAAAAATGCTGTTAGACAGAACCGTTTCATTGTCATTAAAATCCCAGAAGCAGTAAGTCATGTAGACAGGGGCTCTGTTCAGAGAGGCACAGACACAGGTCCAGACAGACCTGCTTCCTTTTTTCTTATTAATGCAGCATAGTTAACACACTAGCTTCTACCAACAAAAATTTGAAGATCTGTATGGCAAAGTTATCAAAACTGAAAACAAAGGTGCAGGTTAGCTAAGTTAACCCGGGCTCGATCAGCTCTGCCTACAGCCTTGAGTGGAAAAAGGCAGAGATGTGTCGTCTTAAACTGAAAAACAACTTCCTCTAAGGCAGTTGACAAAAAAGCCAGGTATTAAAACAAAGCATACAGCCTATAATTTCAGAAAAAATTAACATACTTCACATTTATCTACCTGTAAATCATTTCAATACTGAAAAATATTGTGCAAGTGTGTAGAAAAAAAAAAAAGTCACTCAGTCTGGCCCAGTTTCTGCCGCGACTCTGCCCGACACCGGTTCCTGCGGCTCCAGCACATGGCATGTCAGGCTGATGCCGCTATGCTAGGACCGTTCCCCGAAGCCACAAGCCAGCAGCCTGCAGCCATACCATAGCCCTGTCAGACAATGCCAATATTAGATAAAATAAGGTTAGCGCAACCTCAGTAGATCGTAACAAACAGTGATGGGCACTGCTAAAAGCTTCAATATGAAATTGCAGTCGTAACCTCTCTTCAGAGGGGAGAGTAGCTTTGCCAGAAAGAAATACTTTTTCCTCTTTTCCCCACTCTTTTCTTCAGCAGAACAGAATTTAAACAAATAATCCGAAGTGCTACATTTGAAAATAGGGACAATGCTTTTGTTTATAAATGTGCATGTTTTGGTACACAAAAGGAAATTATGCAATGTTATTCTCCCATTTATATTCCCTGAAAACCATCAAAATTATTCCCTACATCGACCAAACAACAATCAACAGAAATTTTGCTTTACACTTTGAAACTCAGACTAGTGTGACCTCTCTAAGCACAGATTTAAGGATTACGAAGGGAGATGCTCCAACTGACAAGTATATGAAATGAAGGGATCAGAACCCTTTCCTCCACCGCAGCATTTGGTTGTGGTTGCTGAAGCAAATATGCAAGTGTACACCTCTCACTTAACAGCACCTGTTAAAGGTAATCTGCAACAGCCAGGTCAAAGAAAGGATGAGAGAAGTGATGCTAAACTGTCTCATGCTTTAAGAACAGACATTTTACTTTAGTTCCATTTACTGTAACTTTATGCCACTGCAGTCAGAGCACTTAAGGATACCAGCGTAAAAAAAACGGGGGAGCAAAGTGGAGCTTCGCTTCAGTTATGCAACAACATTAAACATGCTTCCTTTTTTTGTTTTGTTTTTTTTCAGAGTATGCATCCATTTCTGTGCTGATGAACCCAACACCACATGTTCTGAAACATTATTTTGTAAATCTGTGGCTGTAGACCACATGTATTTTGAAATGCCATTATACTGAAAAAACGTCTGTGGTGGTGTACACTCCTATCTTAGTTTTTGCATGAAACCCCTCTTTCCAAAAGGGATTTAAATGTCCTAAGTGCTATACTTAAAGGCTCCTTAATTTTGGAGGAGACGCTTCACTTGTAAAGCTTTCTGGAGACACTACAAAGATGTTGCACTCCAAAGCATTTCCTCTGTAAGCAGTCTGAAATATCTCCAATATTCTTATTTGCCCATTTAAAATATACTGATTCCAAATGTAATCCAACCAGTATTAAAAGTTATTTTACATAGTTTAAGTCCAAACAAAGCATTTCAAAATTATCTTTGGGAAATGTTTCCAATGAATTACAGTGAAATTGTTGTGTTGTTTGTTTGTTTATTACCAATCATGAAAATTTTGAAGACTTCTATTTTGTCCTGATTTGAAACAGGAATATTCCTCCTGAAACATTAAAGCTGTTTTTTCTTTAGTTCTATTCAGAATATTTATGCACATTATTTCTATTGCCTAATGAGCATGCAATATACTTCAAATTGTAATGAAGAAAGGGAAAATGAGCCATGGCATAGTCTGCTTATCTGCCTATATACTTAGTAGGACTGGGACTCGGGCAAGAGCTATAAAAACTTGCATATACTTACAATGGGAATTTCTGTGCCTCAGTGCAGGAATGGTATCCAAAAAAACCCCCTACCTTACGTGCCTGGGGACTGCAGAGGTCCAAGTTTTCACCAGCAAAGCTGCAAGAGCATCTTGAATTCTGCTACTGAATATCTGAATTACTGAATTATAAAGCACTGCCTTATCTTACTGAATATATTGCATCTCCAGGCCATTTGCCACCCACAAATGAGAATGGCCAAAATCCCTCGAGGCTCTCGAGTCGTAAGAAAGCTCTGACTGCCTAAGGCCTTTGTCAGATGCGTTGCCCTGGATGCATCCGAATGGGGTGAAGAGGTTATTGCTCCCAGCTGCTCGTCACCGGGGCAAGGGGAACGTCACCCCTCAGCAGTACAACCACGCACTAGTGTCCTAACCCCCTGATGTCAAAATGACAGGCTAAAAGGGCTTTGTTATTGGAGAGGCATGAGCGAAGGGGGACTGTCTGGACAGGCCGGGTTGGGGAGCAGCTACTTGGGCAGCTAGCTGGCACGCGTGGCATGAAGGCTGGCACAAGCAGCCCGCAGCAGAAACCCCTCACGTGGCCCAGCCGCTGCCAGCAGGGCTCGTCTGACCACAGCCCTCACTCGCCAGGGACACCGCGTTCAGCACAATTCCCTGTTCATTTAAATAGGCATCAGAAGAGGAAACATGACCCTTCTTAATTATTTAAAAAAATCCTTTTCCTCCCAGTAGAAGCCGAGGCACTTAGACAGTGCCAAATGCCAAATCTGTGGGACCTTCAAGTGACAATAAGGCAGAGCACGTCCCTGCCACCAACCACAGAGAGCACTGCTAGCGGCGGGAGAGGAACTAAGGTTTGGGGCTGCTTACGTAAGCCTTTTGGAAGATGGGAGGCTAAACGCTATACCTAAAGTCAGAAGTCACCTGCAAAAGAACCAGGAAAATAACCTAGATCCGAATCCCAGCCTGTTCCCAAAATCAGAATTTATCTCTTCTGCATTTTTTCCATTTTTGCAAGAATGTAAAAATTATTAGGTAGTTGATCCTTATCAGAATTAGAAAATATTCATAAACTGGTAAACACCAAAGTTGATGTTAACAACTATTACCAGTGTTAAAACATATAAAACAATTTTACATGCAATGATGATTATGTGGTAATTCCATATTTCTCAAATATGAGATACAAAAATCTTTAGAGACAGGATACAATTATGACCAAGTATCTGTCGAGATCAGACGAACATGACAATGTTACTGCTTAATGTCTACAGTGATTTTTAATCCAACACTTCCCTAAAAGTACCATGTGACTTTTTGTTACTGTGTTTATGGTATTATGTACAACATGGTCTACAGACCTTACAAAATACCATAAATTCTATTTCTATTATGACGGTATACATAGGAAGGGGGGAAGGAAAGGGAAGGGAATAAAATAAAGATATAACTGCAAAAACTCAATTATACATTCCCACAGAATAAAAGCCCACAAACTTTATCACCAATTGCTCAGGGAAATGAAATAACATCTGAAGACTATTACATAACTTATCTAACCGTTGTATAAGAGCAACAAGACACCTGTATTATACAAGGCATTCTCTAAATTTACTTGTACTTGAAAATTAGCGTACATTCAGTCACTATTTCCCACATAGCAAGATAATTTTTTTCCAGTAATGACCTGAAAATATGGCAGCTGGGATTTGAGCAACTGAAATCACACTTTTGTTGACGAGAATTATCAGACCAGAAATTCAATGTATTGCTAGAAAACTCCCACACTCTCTTTGGGCTGCAATACTGCAGCAGCTAGGGAGTTTTGACAGAACAGGCCCATTATTATTTAATTCCCAGAAAATGCAATTTGGAAGATGAAAAGAGGACAAAAAGAGAAGGAGAAAAAGCCACAAAGGTTTGCTAAATATCTTGAGATTACTTTATAGCCATTTTCCACCCGAGAAGCAGATATAGCGTCAAATATTTTGTGAAGATAATACGGAAATGGTTGCTAAAATGTGCTTTCAAATAAAAACAACTTTACAAACAGTAATCCCCTCCAGGCAGCAGCTCCTCTCGACACCTCCGATAATCCTACAGCTCTAGTTCAACAGCCCTTCTCTCACCTTCGAGCAGGAAGCAAATTGCGAGGTTGAGCGGCACTGTTACGGGACCCTACCTGCTGTACCATCAGCGGACTTTAACAAATAATTAGAGCTGCCTGCAGCCATCCAGGACCGTAAAGGCTGTCGAGGCACCAAGTCATGTCGGTGACATTGCCCACGAGCGACTGTGTGGCTGAGGAAGGGGCAGCTACGAGAGCCTTCCAGACTACCGTCCTCCCATCTTGTTCAGAGCATGTTTCAGTCACACCAGTTAAAATAACAGTCCCTCGGGTCTGGCCAACCTTGGTAATGCCACTCTTTTCTACCCCAGTGCAGCTGAACGCATAGTAGCAGCAACAGAGGGAGCAAGTAAGTCTTTACGTAGAAGGAGACACGTTTTTCTTTCATTACTCCATACGAACTGCACCAGCATCTAAAGCACTGCATTTATTTGCTGTGCCTAAAGCACAAACGCGTACAGAATCTATTGCCAAAGGTCAAGTTATGATTCTTACTTTTAATGAGCATGAAAAGTTGCTCAGCCCTCTAGGGTAGGATTCCTTCAAAGGAGCCATTCAAGTCTGCTGTGCCCAGAACACAGGACCTAATTCACTCATAGCCCTAAGTTTAAGCACATTTTCAAGTCCTATTAATTTAATTTCACCCACCTACCACTAGATTAGAGAATTTAATGACCCAAGTGCTACAATGGAACTAGACAACAACTCTGGAAATACATTTTCCAGCATCAGTAAAGGTTCTGGTAAAACTCCTATAAAATTTCTGTATTGTGGCCACTGTCATCATTTCACCACCCATGAGAGGGGAGGAAAAGAAAGCAGAATCAGACACAAATATTTCCAATAACAACTGGTGATGTTTGTTTTCTTTATTTTCTGACCTCAACTTTCTCTTTTTCTCCAAAACAGCTGACAACTGAAACTGTCTCTCACAATTTCAGATATACAACTTTCGTTGCAGGTTTCTCTGACAAGGATTTTCCTCTATGCAACATTTTGGCTTACTCAGAGAAATAGTCTCATCTACTTGCATTTTACCATGAATTTCTCAGACAAGCTACTCAGTGAATTTTCCACACAAAGCACAGTATCAGTCAATCAGAATAAAATAAATTCATTCAAATAGAAAGTAAAAAAAAAAAAAGATGTCAGTGGATCAGTGTCATACACATGAAAGTGACTTTTTTGAGTACAGAAATAGCCATGTTTTGGCCAAACTTGGGGGAAAAAAACCACAAACCACAATGAAAAGTAAATTCTAGTAGCAATGTTATGGAGGTTGGAAGCACAGCAAATTACTTAATAGTTGCACTGCATCATGATAGTAGTTTGAAATACAAAGATGTTAGAGAAAAATATTATCAAAATTTTGTGCTTGTAGCTTAACAGAAAGGTTCAATAGCAAGACTGAATAGAGCATCAGACAGCGAAATACAGTATTTCAAACATACAGGATAAAAAGTCAGAATGCTGGGAAAGACCTGTAGCAGAGAATAAATTCTAGTCCTGGGACAGAGTGTATTGAAATACAAACATTCACATCAACATAAAGGAGTAAGCAGCCAGCAATCCTCCTGACAAAATCAAAGATACAGAAGCATGAGAAAACTTCACTGATTTTGAGTCTGCATTGTAAGAACGGTGTTGTATGCTGAGCCCTGCACACATGCCTTCTAACACATTTTATAAGCTTTCTAAAACAAGGCTAGAAAAGACCACAAGTACATATAAGAGTAATTTGGGAAATGGAAAACAGAAGATCCAACACACAGTAACACAGGAAAAACAGAGCACAGCTTTGCACTGACCCTCAAAAGCTAAAGACGACAGAAAACATAATGTTAATATTTCACCCTGTGGGGACAGGTTAAAAAGAATTCTTCAGTACATACAGATGTTGCCAGAAGACAAATTTAGCTCCTTTTTGCAGGAAAGTTCCAAGGTCTGTACTTTCGCTTCTACATTTGGGTCAGAAAGTACTCTTTGGGATATAGTGAAGCTTAGTACTTTTTAAATACACAGTGACCCAGATGGCAGAAGAGCAACGCACTCACTGCCAATACAATCTAGGCTGCAATGATGCTCAACACGAAGAACAATGTGAAGGGTACAGGAACCTGCAAGTAGTAGATGCACAAAACTGTACAAACCCAGATGTTAATCTCCCATGACTGAAATCCTTTATTCAGAAAAGAAGTAAGACCGCAAATGGGAAATACCTCATTATGTTAGGGTTTAAACCATATTAATGATGCAGCCTAGAAGTCTAACAACAACAACAAAAAAAACCCCGATAAAAAACCCAAACCCGAACAAACAAAAAGACAAATTAAAAAAACCCAAACCAAAACGCCAGAAACAAAACTCCCAGAATTCAGATACTGCAAAAAATAGTGAATTATGAAAGCCAGCTCATACTTAGGCAGACAGAATCTAAACACCTCACACCCATGGTATTTCCCTGCAAGACTGCAAAATGCTTAAACTGAAAGCAGTTCTGCTATGTCTGACTCGTTAAAAAAAGATTGAGCTTCCCACTGCAGCTTCAGAAAGAGGCATAAAGACAAGTGGATGTGGTGATAAGGTACTGTGTCTCCCCCAAGAAATATGACAGCTGTAGGAAAAAAAAAAGAGCATACATAAATACTTAATGAGATGACCAAGTCTTATACGCCATAAGAAGTTTAGTGATTTGTGCTGATCCTTTGTTGCTTTTCAGTTGTTGTAGGTCTCGAGAAAAAATAGTCTTTATGTGTCTGATTAACTCTGAAAAGGGAAATGAAAGCTCCAAGAAGATATCCCTTAGGGCACTACTGACTGAGTGATGTCAAGAGCACAAAGTTCACTTGAATTGTTCTATAGCTCCCTGTTCAAGCTATTTAACAAATACACGAACACAAAGTTCACATATTGCCAGGAGTATGGAAGCAGGTGGAGGAAGACTCCACCACAGAGAAAGCGTAAGAGGCAGCGACACAAGAGGTGAATAATGTTTGAGGGAGTCAACAACTTGCGTCTCAACAGCTACAACAGAGCGATGGGCTTCAGTGAGCTCTGCCGTAGAGCTCAGGAACTCTAGCTTGTGTGGAGGTAAGAAGAACAAGCTGGAAACACACGATGGACATCATGGAATTGTATAACATTGTAGTAATAGGAGTAATAAAAATAGCCTGAGAAGTTGGGCCGTGCACATTCTTAAAAATTACTATAAAATTGTGATCGGTCATGGAAACTGAAGTAAAGCAGTGTGGAAGGAGAGTGACACCATGATGAGCTAGTGTGGCTAGCACACTGCTTTGCTGGACAGAGTGGACATGCTCCTGTTTTGCTTGTCATTTGATTTGTCATCACACAGATTTAGACCTTATTCTCATTGATTTATTTGAAGGGCTGTGGCAGTAAAAAAAGAGACCACAAAACTATAAGCTTTGCAATAATATATGTATGTAAGTCAATGTAAGACATCATAAAAACACCATGGTCTCATGTAATCATAAGCAAACAGATTAGAAAACATGTAACGCTTACAAGCCCCCAAAAAACAAAGCACTTAAAATACTAACTACTGTTTCCTAAATAAGTAAGAGTTTATTCATGAACAGAATATAAAATGCTGAGATATATTTCATGTAAAAAGAGATGTTAACTATGTAGTTGCTATATATAAGACAAGGTGACTGTTTTAATCTTAAAAAACGGTTAGAGCATTAGAAAAACCTCAAGCAGTTCAAAACCAGAGACATTAGAAATACTAATATGCGGAAAATATATACTCAGTAGCTAGAGTAAGACACAGTAATTAAAGTATCACTTTTTCGTATTTAGGCTCCACAGAAAGCAGAAACACTTCAAGAGATTATGAATTTTTACAGCACTGACACAACAGGTTAGGGTCAGTGGGAGAAAATGAACAGAACACTAAACAAGAAAAGCCAGAAGTATGGATAGATTGGTCCCTTTCTGACCAAAGCCAAAGAGGCTGGAGTGCCACACCGAACACAACAGGGAGACTGGTCAGGAACTTTTGATACCGTCATAAAAACACAAAAGGAAACAAGCTGTATTCTTGTTAATTTTATGGAGCAGACTGATTCGCTTTACTTTATAAGGTAGCAGGGGTGAAGTTCTGTAAGCACAGAATCAAGCAAGGAGACACAGAAGGACCAAACCTTCAAAGCCACACACACACACAAGTAGATACCAGCATATCTGGGCTAGATAACAAAATCCAATTAGGAAGGCTAAGATGCAGAAGTGAATCATCTACGTGCCTCTAAGCAGCAGCTGTGCTAGATGCCCATGCAGGAGGCTCTCCCCATCTCTGCACATTGAGGTACTCCCTCAGTACCAGGAGAAAGCCTAATGAAAGCCAAAGTCTCTGCTGCCCTTTCAAGGCCCATGTCTTACCAGTCTATGATATTTCTTACTGGGGTTGGTGTACAGATATCTATTGTGTGTGTATTTTGTATGACTGAACTGTGCAGATTTTCTGTGAGGGAGATCCTTGGTCAAAGTGCATTGCTGGGCCTTGCATATTAGCGACTGTAATAATCCTCACGAGTCATTACAAATTAAAGAATTTTTCTTCCCACAGCTGCTTCTGCTCAGCCAGCACTATAAAGCAGCCAGAAAAATCTGGCTGGCCTCAGGTAATCTTACCTCAACAACAAATTTTCTTCCTTATCCCTGCAACTGCAAGCAGCCACAGCCAATCTTCTGTCCGTTTGCCCTGATGGACTGAGCAACCTCCCGGATGGGGTCTCTGAAGCCCCAGCTCACCACAGCGAGCCAGTGTGCAGGACCACCCTTTCGCAACGTCCTCCTACTTGTGCATCTTATGCAGCACAGCCACAAACTGCACAGCAGAGGCTCCCCTTGGAGCAGTTTACTCCACACCCTTAAGTCATCCAAATTAACACTTGACCACCAAACAATGGCATGTTATTTCTAGTTGTTAAATGCCGTAATTTTAATCAGCATCTGTTTTCAAACAATTACAATAAATCTGGATCCCGGATCTGGAATCAATTTGTACTGTTGTCAATTTGACTGAAGACAGCTATAAAAGGTGCTTTTCTAGCATTGGGATATTCTCTAGACGGTAAAATGTAAGGCAGGAGCAAGCAGGATTCATTCTCTTTAATCTTTTTGAATATTGAATCTGAAATTATTTTTTTAAGAATTCAGAAGAGGAGCTCAAAGCTTTTGTGAATTACAGAAATGTGCAAAAGTATGAAGGAAGGGCAAGCAAACCCAAATCCACATCTATCTGCAGTTTCTCCTTCCAAATCAGCCAACCAACAATTAGGGAGAAAATAGGAACATTTGGTGTTTTACTTATCAATTAAAATATATAATACAGATATGTGATTGAGTCATCCTTCCCCATTTTTTGTATATCCTTTGTTTTATATTACAAGCTCTTCAGGACAGGGCTGTGCCTCTATATTGCTGAAAAGTGCTTAGTACAAAGAGGCTCTAAAGATGCATGGAGACTTATGTGACTACTAAAATATTAATATTTTATACTTAATTTTAATATTTAATATTAACAATACCAAGAGCAGCAACAAATATCTCTGTGGGGCTGTCGTATGTGTAATCTTGGCAAGGGAGGGAAAGCTCAGAAAGATGAAAGGCTGGATTTTCAGACACTTATGCCTGTGGATCCATTCAAGCTGCACGGAGAAGGTCCTCTTGCCATTCCACCCGCTGTACTTGGTAGCGGCCATTGACTATATTTTGCACCACAAAATGCAAGCTTGTCAAGGTCTGCATTGGCACTATGCAACTTAAAAAAAATTGAAAAGGAAAATAATGCCTATACTCAACTGTGATCCACCACATGCTGTAGCGCAAGGGTTCTCCTAAGTTTCATGCATGCACTGTCTTTACCATTAGGTTAACTCCTCCCCACTCATCAATTTAATATGAAAATCTTAGTAATGTACGGAATCTAATTTGATCTACCCAACACAAAAGAGGGCAATCACGTGCCCAGCTGCTCCTGATTCACAGTTCAGGACATGGCAAAGCACATATTGCACTTAAATCTGCGGCACGGGTTTCATGTTCAACTGAATCTCACAGGCTACAGCTGTAAGTCAGAGACAGAAAAGACTTACTAAATTTTCCCTCTCCTCTCCTTGCTTCTATATATGTTATTTCTCAGTGCTGTGTGCAGTCTACTCTTCAAAAAATTCTAGGACTTGGATAACTTTTGCCAGAGGAATGCTACACTTATTTTGTTCTCCAATCTATGTATTTTTCTAACATATATTGTAATTTTCCCCCTTATTTCTATTATTACTGGCTATACAACACTTCAAATAATTTTCTTTCCTTTTCTGCTAATGTAGAATTCTTCTCTATTTGCTGGTTTCTCCATACTAGCTTGTCCTCCTCCACCATATCAACTTCTTGCAAGAATTCCTCATAACAAAACAAACATCCTCATGCTTACGCTGAAACACAAGGCATCAAAATGAGGATGAACTAAACAATTATAATGCTGAATTCATAAAGCCGTTCTTAATCCCAAACACACTTCGGAATAATCATATTCGCCATGAAAACAAAATGCACTAAAATTGTAAGCCTGAGTTAGAATACATTTTACTGAATTATTAATTTTATAGCAGATGACCACTATCGCTGCATGAAGAGTGTGCTGGCTGTACAGACCTTACTAAATGCGGGATACAATTTCCTTGTAATCAAACACAACCCACCAAAAAGAACTAATTCTTTACACATCCTGTACTGAAGAGCAACCTTTACAAAAATGATTTCCCAGTACTCCCTAAGAGTTTCCAAATTGGCACTTCATAAGCAGAATTAGAGAAATAGTACAAAATGCCTCAAGGTTGGACACCGAAAAATGTACAAGAGGATTAAAATGTCTTCTGGTGAAAAGGATTGGTCAGGATATAAGACAGGTCTAAAACCATAAACTTCTGTTGCGTCATCTACATTTATTGTACTGTAGATCTAAAACCATACAAGTATGTTGGCTTTTGTAAATTTAAGTTGACCAACCGAAACATTAATCTTCCAGAGAAAGTGCAAGATTCTCAGGACATAAAAGCATAGTTGTACAAGGTTTTGTATTTGGAATATGTGAATAACCAAAAGGACAAGAATGGAAAGCTGCACAAAAGATGGAAAGGGTGTTCACTGAATAAATAGAAAGAGAGGTAATGGCTGAATTCCAAGCTTTATTATCCTTGTCTTCTTCCTTGTTTGTGGTCAGCTAAAAAAGTTAAAATTAACTTTATTCTGCAGTTCCTTGCCTGAAAAACATCACACTCTGCTTTTCTTTATGACTTGATAATAGAATGAAGAGTTTTCAATGCATTGATATTCTGTAATCAATACATTGGCCCTGCCATCACAAAGCAACGATGGCACATTTAGACAGCAGTATATTCAATTCTGATTTTGTTGTTACATAGAAACCCTCAGGAAAATGAAAATAATGGTAAAAACCCAAGTTATAAGTAGACATGGAAAATAAGCATATTTCTTTTAGGCACACATTCCTATGTTTATTTATAAAGAACATAACTATGCCAAAAATAATATTTCTAACATCACAAATGAGGAATATTACATCCATTTCAATAGAAATGCCTCCCCCAATGCTTTCTCCAAACATTCAAATCCCAGCTCAATAAAAACAAATGGCATCCCTCATTTCTTCAAAATTGCGTATTTGATATCCAAAGGTTTGCTGTTCTAACAAGATACAAGTACTCTGAAATCCCACAATTATGTGTTCATGTGCCAGAAGTCAGACACATCTTTTTTCGCAGATGTGGGTGAATATAATAAATATACTTATAACTCTAAAATTTCAAGACCTTCCTTTCGAAGCATGAAAAAAGCATAATGGCAGATATGAAAGGCCACTGGAAACATCACAAAACCATTGTAAAGGCAAAATCTTACTCCCTTGGCATGTAATGTCCACAGTCATTTGCAACCACTTTTAGTAGCAACAAGATACTAACTCATTTTTCAGTTATGTTTGCAATCTTATTTACACAGTGAAGCTACAGGTGATCTCTTACAAAGAAAAGAGTTTAAAGAACATCTCAAACAGCATGTAATTGACATTTCAATCCAAATTACAAATACTGTATACTTCAAATAGCTCAAACACATGAAACTCAATATATATCAGAGGAAAACTTTGCACATCCTGCTTCCAAAAAGTAGTAAACTGCACACCACAACTTAAGCTGCACACAGTAGTCATTCACATACAATTAACCAGCCAACTAATTTAAAGACTGTAAGAACCTATGCATTAAAGTAACTTTTCATTTCCAAAAGGATTCAGTAAAAAGAAAATGAAGAGCTATTTATCATTAATAATTGAAACTGTATTGAATTTACCAGACTACAAGGGCCAACTTATTTTTTTTATATATTATAAAGTTTTACTAAGAATGTCCCCAAGGCATTTTTTTATTTTTCTTCATTTGACTGCTAGTTGCTAGGTGGTAGTCACATGCACCCAGACCTCACAGAGCAACATTTAGGAGGAAATGACATGAGCTTTCAGTTCATCAGTGAAGATATATTTGGTATTTCTTACTTAGCAGCATTTACTGTCACAATTATTCAAAAGCAAGATCGTCCCTACCACACATCATTGAAAATAATACAATAGTATGAGGTCTCCTTGAAAAAAGGAGACCTTGTTTCATCAAAATCTGTTTCATATACCACTTAGGAAAATAGTTAAGTATCTATTTGGTAGCAGCTATTTAGCATAATATGACTTCTAATATGCATATGTGGATGGTCTTGAATAACATTTACATCTGACATTCTCAACAGCGTGTATATATTTAGCAATATGGTATGAGATGATCACCACCAGCAGTTTGAATTTGACATTTAAGAAGCCATTAATAGCAACTCTAGAAACATGACAAACCTTGGGCAACAGTAACAGAAAAGTAAAATGATGCTGTTATAATAAGGTTTCCAAAAATAAGCCCATCTTCCACTCATCTCCTTCTGCCACTGCACCTATAAGCACTCCATGAAGCAGGATAAAATTTTTTTACTATTAAACATGCCACAAGTAGGGCAGTTAAAAGCAACGAAACTAGAGTTCCCCAAATTACGCAGGTTACTTTGCCTGGGTACTAATACGTCATTTTACTCCAGCACAACAGTGCCAAAAACGCCTTCAGCAAACACTGCGGGATGACACCCGCTGACACACGCTTTTCCCTCTGCGGATTTATGTCATGACAGAGCATTTTAAAGATATGACTTCATTAAGTACCAAATTCAACCAGATGAACGCGATCATGGTTAGAACACAAACTGATTTCAGAATATGTGAAAGAATGAAGGTTACTTATCAAAATAAACTTCACAAACCTGCACCGCTGGGCATCTGTGGGGCCCAACATCTACACTCTTCACCGCCATTTGGGGTCACAGCAGCAGTAACCATATGGCAGCGCTTGGCATACAACAAAAAAAAATAGGCCCATCAAGGTACTAGTGCTGTACATGGTCCATGTAAAAATGTCCAGCTGACAACAGGTCAAGCATAGGGAACATTCAAAGCCTTTTGAGGCCATTCAGACTCGAGGTGGCTACAGACACTGTGGGATCCCAACCTCTGGCAGCAAAATGTAAGGAGATTTTGCTCACGGGGAAGGGCCTCGAAGAAATGTTTATCCAGACAATGATTTCCACCATCTGTACAACATGGTCTACGCCGGTCTGAGCCTATGAAAGCTTCTGATGCAGTTTAAAACAAAAAAAAAAAATCCGGGCTGGCACAACGTCCGGTGATCCCTTCCACAACTGCCATTTTAAGGAGATAGTGCATCCCTCTCAAAATGGAGGGCAACGTCCGTTTCTGCGAAGCTGCTGAGAACCGGCAGTGAAACCACCTGCAGCACAGTAAGACGCTATCCCGGAGAATTTGGAAGATTCTTCCTCAGATTACATTAGGTTTGGTTACAGAAAAAGCACAATATAATTCTCACTTCGAAGTTTAAAGGGGCATCAGCACTTAGGAAATGCTTGCAGTAGGGGATTTGGGAGCATTTCTGAAATACGGACTGACAAAAACTCCCCACAGACCAGCAAAAGGGTCTGGTAAAAATTCCTGGATCTGGTAGCCTGCACCCCGCGAAACGACAACCAACATTTTCATCCTCGGTGTTAGCCTGGAACGAAGCCTCAGAAACGAAAGCACACTTGTTTGATTTAACTTGGTTTCCTAATCTAATCTCAGCAAAGATTAAGTACAAGGCAGCAGATACTCGGAACCTGCAATTTATCTGGATTATCTACTCTCTTTACAAGTATCTCCTGCTTTACTAAGAATTAACTTTTACACATGGAGTTTGTCCCACACTGAATTAAGAGGAAGAGTTAATATTTGCCTGTGATCTAGTAGGAAACAGAGTGGATTATTCACTACAAACCAACAGTCAAATACAAACAAGCTAAACAAAAAATAAAATGTTAAAAAGAAATAGTAAAAAAAAACCCTCTTCACTTTTTTCTTGTCTCTTAATGTTTCCTCCCCTTAGCTGAATACAATTACATTAAAAGTTCAATTTCTGAAAGTACTTTATATTAAAATTGGGAAATGAAGAGTATTGTGGAAAAAATAAAAATTTTATCTGCTGAGAGTAATCTTAGCTTTATCAGTAAGCAGGCACCTCTCAGTGCGCTAAAGCTGGTGTTTATCTCCCATCTAATTCTGCAAAACAGTTCAGCATATACTTAACTTTACACTTCATCTGAATCTCAGCAAAGGAGATGAAATACAAATACTGCACCAAAGATACAGTGTATCTTGGTGCTTTGCAGAAGAGGGATCCGCATCAGACATTTCAGTGCTTTACTCAGTATTATTAATATGTTCTTTAAATAAAAACTAGTTCGTTTGCTGCTGTACCACACCCACTCTCCTTTACCGTCAGTAAAATTAACTAAAGAGCTGAAGCTAAGCGGTAGCTGAAGAAATACCCTTCTTAGGGCATTGCCTCTTTTGAAGCAAACGAACTTCAAGACGGAGACATCGGCGCGCTCGCTCAAAGCTCAAGCAAGCTTCAGAGCCAGCAGCAGCGGAGGCTCGGTGCCAAGCGGCAGCGCGCGGTCCCTGCCCGCCCGCCTACAGGTGGGCACAGCAGGAGCCTGTATTCCTGCAACACCGCGAGCAGGGGGTCTTTCGGCAGGGATTCGCTGCTCGAAAAGGCTGTACAGCCCCACGTCACGCCTAATGGCTCTCACGCTTAACACCACCAAGGAACAAACCCGACCTCTCAAGACAAGTTTTAAATCACTTGGCAAGAGCCTGCAGTAAAACAACGAAAATGCAGAATTACCTTATACCAGATAAGCCTTATTTCAAAAAGCCACGGTAGGTCTAAGTTGATGTTTTCACTATTCATCTTCTCTTTTAAATAACCACTTGGTTGGCAAATAGTAAAGCCGCACTACCATAAACTACTGCAGTTGGGAGCACACACCTCCCGTCTACCCAGCCTTTCCTCCCTGGCAGCCCGCAGGATTAGTTGGTATCTCTTCCCTGAATTTTGCCCTCTCTCCATCTCCCTTGCAGACTTGCACAAAATGAAGTGCTACGAGAGAGCAGGGATGACTACACACAAACACTTCAGTTTACTAAGAAAAAAAAAAAAAAAAATTGAGAAATTAATTCTTTGTTGGTTCACTGTCCAGTTTTGCCCCATCATTGCCTAGTTTTGGCCAAGAGATTTAAAAATCACTGTAGCAGTAAAGTTGAGGGGCCAACAGCAGAGAGACTCATATGTTGTGAACAAAGCATATTTTTTATTTTCCAGAATAAAGGTTTAGCCCTTCCATTTCTCTCATAGAAATAGGAAACTACCTGTAACTACAAAGATGCACAATTATGAGTAGCAAGCAACAGAAGGACACAAGCGGTACCTGAAGCCAAGCAATACAATTATTCTTTTCAAGGAACAATAAGCAAATATCAGTGCAGTTACAACAAAAAGCAGCCTCCTTGTAAACTGCAAGTAACCAACTGTGGATCCTGTGTGACAATTACATGGCATCTAGCTATGCCGAAGTGACTGCAGACAGTCATTTTTCCTTAGGGGTGTATGTTACAAGAGAGACTGGGCAAACATTCAGCTCTGTGAAAATCAAGCAGCTGAGCTCATCTCACTCTGCTCTAAAGACTAGCTATTAAAGGAACCATGTTATTTAAAAGTGCTTGCCTGCATGCACCTTGTGCAGCTATTTGAAAGGTGTTTTTAAGGAGTAAATAGTCTCTGAAAGCAGGAGTGGAATGAGATTGAGCAGCAGGGTTTTGGGGAGAAGACCGACTGCAGTCCACGTTGTCCTGCAGCATGTTTCTCAGGCAGGACCGTGCTCCTGTGCTGCCAGGGCACAGTGGCAGCAAGCCAGAGAGTGCAAACTCATAGGGTGACTGGGATAGACTCCTTTTATTTTTCTGCGGAGAAAGCCCCAACAGCTGCTCAGGTTTACTAGTCTATTGTAGTCTTTTTTTTTCTTCACAGCAATTGCACAAATGTGCACAGTAAGCATACCGAGGCTCAAAAAAGAGCAGGACAAGTTCACTCTCATTTCCCACTGAGCAGCCCAAAAAGTAAATAAATAGCAAATACACTGCAAGTCAGCACTGAAACCTTCACTTTCACTAATACTGCAACCATCAATGTACGTATTTAACTAATACAACCATGCCTTACAGATATTCCAAGAGCAAGGAAAAAACCTTAAAGAACAAGAGATCGACGTGGGGCACAAAATCAGATATCACACGCGGTAACTCAAGACACTCTGTCACCACAAATGCCTTCAGTTGAATGCAAAATAGGAAGAGGTTTTTAAAAGATCACAGGTATTAAACATCAGCGCTGCAAAGGTTGAAGTTACAGTTTAAGGCTGAGCTATTCTCATGGTCTGCCACCAAAAAGGAGACACCCCACTCTACCTTCTCCCTGCTCCAGCCAGCCATTACACCCACCCCCCCCCACCCTC
>NW_010524051.1:86640-92199 GCF_000687285.1 Phaethon lepturus
CACCCCCCACCCCTTACTACCCATCTACCTGCATAGGGAGCTATAGGGAGCTGATTTGACTTGCTAACCCAACAGAAAACTATGCCCTTTTCCCCGTACCTGTTTTCTTCTGGGTTATGTTCTTTGGCAGCAGTTAACTGTGAGCTCCAGATTGGCTCAAGCCTCAGAGCATGACTACCCCAAGATTTAGAGTAGTAATGGGGGGAACAACTTTCATTTCTTACCCTCTCCTGCCCTTGAGCAGAGATGACTTTGAAAATCTTGTCTATTACACTCAAATGGGGAGCTCCTATGTAATAGAAAGGATTTGAACCATTGTAAAAAAAATCTTGTTCCACTTGCAAAATCCAAGCCCTTGCAATTTGGGTTAGTGAAAAACTTGTCTGTTATAGCACCAGACCCTGTGGTCTGCGTTTCTTACTCTGCTAGTGTTGGTGGGGCTTTTGCCAAAATTTTATTCACATAAGTAGGAACCATAATTCTTACCTAATATTATTAACTACCAGGACAGAGTAATAGGGCAATGCTTGATAAATGTAAAGCCTTGGGTAGCCTGCAGGTCTGCAGAGCAGCTGGAAGCAGCAGTATGAGCTGCTCTGAAACTGTGGGTGACAAGCTTGGGAAGCAGTTACAAGTAAAAGGCAAGCTAGAAACTAAAAGCAAGCCACCTTAGAACAGTACCCTCAAAAATACTGGAAGTTTGAGATTTTTGTTCAGATCCATGCAGCACTGCTGTTATCTGGGACGAAAGCAAAGTTCAGTTCGATGTCTTCATTTTCTAGCACACCACCCACCTTTATTTGCAAGCAAAACCCAGTATTTTATGCCAGTCATTCTATGCTCCTGGTCAGGTTTTGAAGCAAAAAGAGAAGTAGTAATAAAGTAGTCCTAGAGTTGGGATACTGAAATTGTAACTTCTCAGATACACGTCAATCATTTATGATTCACTCTTAATAAATACTTTCCTTTTAGGATTCAGCTTATCTACCTCACAGACACAGGCTTTGTGAAAGAAGTTCGGGTTTGGTTTTGTATTGTTTGAGGAAGGCAAAGCTAGCCAATTACAATACTAATATGTAGTTCTCATAATTAGCCACAACCTCCACAGGATCTCTTTAGAGGTGCTCACAGGTAATCCAAAAGCTTTCTGAAGCCAAAAAGTATTACCAATTGAAATGTTTCAAGGCTCACAGCTTTTTTTTAAGAATGCAAATTTAATCTTAGAATAAGTTACTTAACAATTATCTGAAAACTGAAGAGGATTTGACCCTTCCTCCCACAGGAACTTGAAAGCTCAAAGTATAAACATACAGGTTCCAGTGCAAAGTGGTACAGTCCTGGTCCCTCGAGATAGCAAGTAAGCTACCTTTCATTTCTTAAATCAGTATTTTCCAACTTTGCCATCCACACCAATACTGACTTTGGATTAGGAAAGGCCAGGACTGAGCAGAAGAGCAGTAACAGTAAAAGGAGATGCACCAAACACCACATCAGCAGCTGCTGTGGATTAAGCAGTGAGGAACTTCTTTAAAATTAATCCTGCAACCAGTCCTGCTCTTGCTGAACCCAGTATGCACAACCATCACAGGACGGCCTAAACAGAGCTTTTTCTCTGTCTGACACCACTTACTTCACACACAAGGCAGGGACCTACATGGAAATCTGCAGTCCCGTGAGTCAGTACGTTTTCCAGCAGGACATTGAACTGAAAGGCAGTTTAAGGTTTTGGGTTTTGTGGTGGGTTTTTTTTGTTTTGTTTTGTTTCCTGAAAAGGAATGGAGCCTGTCCCATAATCTCAAGTGTTCACTGAGACTAAACCAAACTAGCAAAACAGTGATTATTCACTGGGGAAGAAAGTACGGATGGAGAGGAAGGCTGGAAGAGAACAGACACGGCTACTTACATCTCCCTGAAACTCCAGAGGCGCCCCAAGCCTTTCTCCCGCTCTCCCCTTTAAACCAGCATATATTGCTTCAAAAATATATCTAGCTGTCAAGTCACTGGTCTGAACCAAAACTAAATGGTCCGGTCCAGTCACAGATGAGCCCAAGCCAAAAGCACTGCTGGCTCCAGTGACACAATAAAGAGGGACCAAAAAGGAACCCAAGTCTGGGGTGAGGAACAAAACAACACAACTCACCAACCAACTAAGAAGCCCACGGGGAAAAAAATAAGGAAGTAAAAAAAGGAAAGAGAAGCAATAGGAAAATTAGGAAGATTTCAGAACAAAGCATCTGGAAAAAAAGCCTTCAGGCCATTTCAAGAGAGCTTCCAGCATGAAGTATGCTGGGCTGCATCTGTCCCCGTGTGGGGCCGTCCCTGCCACGCCAGTAAGAACGGGTAACACAGTAAGAAAAATGCAGTCAGAGAGTTAAGCACAGCTCAGACATACACAATCCAGCCGTCCCTTCGCAAAACATCACCCTGCCCAGTACCACACCCGTAAGGAGAGGCTGTAAAAGAAAACTGTACCCCAGACACCTGAGGTGGCGGAAAGAGAGGGAGGGTGTTTGCTCTGCCTGCTGTATGTTATCTGGCAACTATTTTGTTCAATATGAGCAAAAAACAGCAGTTATTTTAGTTGATCTTTTTTATACAGATGGTGTTTTTGTATTAAATTAATGAATGCACAGCACATTAAATGTAAACTGCATGCATTGAAGAGGTTTTCACTTGAGGATGTATTGCTATTTTCTTCTCATGTTAAACGTACTTTAAGCATATTTCTGAAACAAATACAGGCCAGCTTACTGTGCTACAAGTAATTATACGAACTCTAAACCACCACTTTGCTCCAGCTACTTGGATTTGTCCTGTTGTTTTTTTTTTTTAAAAAAACATGATTTAAAGAAATCACAGACAAATCCTGCCAGCAAATATTTTCATAACAGAGACAAGTAATGCCTACACCAAGTACATCTGAAACAAGAGCTTGTCATCAATGCCTCTCTCAGCCACCCTGAGAAACGGCACATACTACACAAAGCAGTAGCACAACGTCCATGGTCACCAGTAGATAAAACCTGTAAATCCAGATACTTCACCCTTATTGCAGCACAGCAACAAAAACTCCAGTTTTCATTCTGCTCCTCCATGTGCTACAACCCTCCACCCTGTCCCAGGCACCCAGCTGAATCAGAGTTAAACCAGGATTTAGCTCAGAAGGGGTTTTTTTGCACTGCGAAGCTTTGTGGACAAAACTTCACTTGAACTGCCAATATAGTGGAGATAAGACTTTCAGGGCTGGATATAACTGTGACAGTGCACGCAGGAGAAAACATACCACGCAACAGCTCAGCTTCTCTCTGCAAGTACCTGTTTTATGTCACTGGAGCATCCCTATAGCAAACTCACTACATTTGAGGAAGACAGGGTAATACTTCTTTGGTTTAATTGACAATGTTTGTGTGTGCGGCCACTGTCAGTATTTTCTTCGCGTAGCAAATTAGGTTTTTTTGTGGTTTAAAATACCCCCACGAAGCTCCCAGGGAAAATAATAAGGTGAAATAGTTGACAAAATATTTACCACTTAGAGATTATTATTTGGTATAAAAACTGCAAGAAACAGATGAGCATGCCTGTGATGGTAGGCTAGTTTTCCTAACAGAAATGGGGAAAAAAGTAATGACACCTCTAAATAAACGCAGTTATGGCAGTATATGTTCTACCATAGATACAATTATATCAGCAGCAGCATTAAAAGTTTTAACCAACTACAAAAGCAGAAATTCTTTCACTGAAATAATAGATGCTTCTAGCATCGTTAACGGGTGGCAGGGCTTGCTCATACATCTCTGCTGACAAAGGTTTTGGGAAAAGTAAACCTGTAATGCGTGTTCCTGTAAGAGCTATGGTCTACCACATGTGACAGCACTTAGGAGTTTTTTTTCATTATAACCTTAACATGTTTTATGCATTAATTCTAAATTTATAACCTCTCAGAGGAAGTGATCCACTGTTTCATTCTGGAAATCTTATCTGTAGTAGCCACTTAGGATCTTTTACAATTAAAAAAAGGTGCCCCTGTTTTAACATATTCTTGGTATTTACAAACTTTGAGTTTGTAACCAAAATGTTGTTACTCCACATACTAACAAACACATAATTTTACAGTATAGATATAAATTTACACAGGCTACTAAGCCACAGATTCTTCAACCATTTCAAGGGTTTTTTTATGCTATATTCAAGAAACCAGTGTCTGCAATTCTTCTCACAGCTCTACAGCATGAAGAAAAATATTGTCTATTCAAAATATTTCAGCTGACTAGTCTGACTTTCTGAGTAGTCAATTTTTTATACCTATTCATGCAGGAATTTTGGCATTACTCAAAATACCTTTTAGAAATGATAAAAGGAAAATATTTTTCTCATCCTTGGAGACCTACACATTCAAGTTCTGCTCATTACTAATGAATGTTATTTTATTACCCATTTTCCACTCATATTATCTAAGATTATTTATTTTATTGGCTACAGGTGTGAGTTTTAAAAATCTTAACATGTAAGATGCAAGTTTTAACAACAGTCACAGACAAGTACAAAAACTACTACTCAGATTATGTTTAAATGGTACAGGAAATATAGGAGGAATGTGCCTTACCAGTATCAGGCATATGCCATTATATTTGGATTTCTAAGTGTCTTAGGGTTAAACTGCTCAATATTCTATAAAGAATGGCAAGAACTACTGCTTTTACTGCATTCATTGTCATAAATATTATACGTATTTGTGACTTGAAATGTAGCCACACTTGTAATCTGCTGCTATCCAATAAAATTAGTTCGTAGTCAGCTGCCTAATAGTGTTGGTAGTATTTCATTATTCATATGTTGCAACAAAAATAACCTGAAACATCCTTTTCCTTTATGTGAATGAACGAGTTTAAAATATTCCCATTAGCCCGCTTCCTGCAAAAATGCTTTCCAAATCCTTCTTTCAAAAGTGTTTCTTGACAGAAAAAACAAATGCATTCGAGTGCTTGCAATCAATTATGAAGTATGAAAGACAGAAGAAGATGCCTCAGAACAACAGTAACAACTCTCTCAGTAAATGGCTTTTTCCCCTTTCTCAAGGCTTTCATAGAATGAAAAGGATAACAATCCTTAAATGCTAACCACCTGAATGGTACCTGCAACTAACATCACCATAACCCACAAAATAAACAAAAAAACATTTTGTTACCTTGTGATTTTAAGAGTTTCCGACCTGAGAAGGACCAAGCAAGGCATTAGACACATTAAACACGAACAAGACATCTGTTTCAGGGAACTCCACTCCAGTAGACAGCACTTCAAAGTTTACAGATGTTTGTAATAAATATATAAAAAAAGCAAAAAGCTGATTGCTAGTTTCAAATACACTGCCTCTTTAAAAACTGGTTTGTTCCTGTAGGCATGTGACAACCTGCTAGTGCTGTAGCTGTAAAAATCACAGGGAATTTGTCTACAGAAGCAATGCATCTCAGTTATAATCTCCTTCTGAAACATGAAAATCTAAAAGTGCTTATTTCTGATTTTATTGCATTTTAAATATTAAGTTATTACAGCAGCTCCTGG
>NW_010524051.1:92220-103772 GCF_000687285.1 Phaethon lepturus
GTCATTGCCACTAAGCACTCAGTTTCTCAAGCATTCATAACTTAGCAGTTTTAATTCACATCTGGCTGAAATTTGGTATACGAGTCAGCTTGCATACAAATTTCTTCTGAAAAGGCGGGGGAGGAAAGCTTCAGATTTCTTCCAGCTTGTTAACTCAAGAATCTAAACTATTTTAATAAGTGCTAATAATATTTCAATTTATAATAATATTTTGATTTAATATTTAATGTCTCGGTCTAACCGTCTGGATTAGTGGTTTCCAACCTAAACTGTGCCAGAGCTGTGCTGGCCCTGTTTCAGGTAGCTCTGAGTGGCAGTGTGGAACTGGGGACACCGGGGTGCCTTTGCAGAGACGTCTGCGTGCAATAGAGATGAACGCTCTCAACTAACAAGTTCACGCTACCTTGGAACACTTCTGGGGAGCATCGATCCCAATTTTGCAAACGGAGCTAGAAAACCCACGCATTCAGGCTTCAGATCCCACCTGTGACCTCCGACAGGTAAGTTCAGATTGCACAGGGAACTTGAGTTGTCCCTTAATACACAAGCATTATAACAAAGGCTAATTACACATTCCTCAAATAACTCTAACATATCCCCAAAGTTCACCACGTATATAATATGTTCTAATAACATCCATCACTTTTTGTCTTCGAAAGGGAGTTCATTAAGCTCACTGGAACGCTAGGTGTAGTCTGAATGATGTAAGGACTCCTATCTTATGAGACTGCATCTAAATTACTTTCAGTTTCTCTGTTAATAGACACACAATAGCCCACAATAGAGGAGATTTTAAGTATGGGTATCTGAAGTTACAGGAAACCAAGAGTACTACCTTTTAATGGTCTTTTCATGGCACAACTCAGGAAATTACATGAATAAAATCTCAGAAAAACAAGTATATGCCGTTAAAACATGCACAAAATCTATACGCATTGATTTGATACCAGTTTGCTTATACCACAGATATATAATTACACTGATTCTATAAACACTGTATATACTATCAATATTAAAATTCCAAAATCTTCTATGCATTTTATTATAGATGAAACTTGGGTTCCTCTTTGACAGGGTTATCATGTTCTCCTGCATCAGCACATCAACTTATACTATATATAAAGGAATGAAGCAAGTTCACCATGTGGAAGAGCACAGCAACTTCATAGAATCTGCTTTACTAACTACATCATGGGTACTTGCAAAACAGCTATTTCAACGAAAAGCGTACACTATTATTGCTATTTTTGCTATTGGTACATTTTCCTAATTGATCAGACCGATCAGCTAACTCTCCTTCCACAAAGTTGGTGAAACTTTTACCATGGCAGCAGCTTTTGAAAATACCAGCTGTCTGAATGGAAGGCACGTCAACCGCACAAGCGCACACAGAAGAGATCCCGTGTTACCTCAAAGCACAACACATTTTAAAGGCTGGCCACAGTGACAGTGAATTGCCTATTACCTGTTTGTCTGTGAAAAGTAAACAAATATTTTCTTTCTGCTCTATTTCAATCCTGCTGAGGCAGAGAAGAGCTAACCAGAGTAATCGGCGGCAAAGGTAGAAGGTCTGTCTGCAGAATTACAAGCAGCATTTGAATGAAAGGGAGAGCTGTGAATGACTGATTAACAGCTCAGTTGGCAGAGTCCACTACTTTACAAAAATTTGGCTTCCATGCTTCCGTGGTAATAATTTTCTTGAAACAGAGCAATGGTGGCTTTATAAAAGGAGATGTAGTTCCATCCAAAACAAAAGCTAGCTAGGTCACTCCTCTGCCACAGAGAAATACTGAATCAATTTATTTAGCGTGAGTTATAGTTAACTTAGAAAGTAATTGAGTGCATTTCTTTAGGCTCTTCAGATGGGTAGCCAAAAGGCAGTATTTATAAATTCTTCAGCCAATTCATTCAGATATATGAATGCAGCCATAGGTTATCATGGTACAAAGGTTTACGACCTTGAGGATGGTATGTGTGGGTAAGGCAAGAACTTCTTTCTATGAACAAATAAAAAGGTATTGCATACATATACACCCAGCAGAAGAGGCATCAACAGACTTCTTGCTGCTTAATCATCTCACTTAGGAAATGAAGTGTGACCCCTAACACGAGCTACAAGATTTTTAAGTGTCTCAAAAATTGTGGAAATATATACGAAAATGAGGCAGAGCTGAACTTTTTTCAAGTTGATTTCGTTGATAAAGCAGCAACAAATCTAGCAAGAATTGGTACACACAAAGTAGTTACACATGCAGCCACCCAACTAGGCTGAGTACTGAATGGGAACTGACATTTGTATTCTTGTGTGATCCGTTGGTGGGTTTTTTGTTTGATTTTGTTTTTTAAAAAAGCAATTTAAAAAAAAATCTCATTATCCTAAATTAAGAGATATAAGACCTGGAACCGTGGAAGCAAAAGCATAGTTTGCATGTCCCTGGAGCTGGAAGTGAATCTGTGGAATCAAGAGTTAGTAAAGTGGAGACGACTGCTGCCTTTTAAGAAAAGGGGGACATCTCCTCCAGGTCTGTCAGGACCACACTGAAAAGGCCCCCTCTGCCCCATACAAAAACCACCAGGGAGAGAAAAAGAACAAAGAAATCCAGATCTAACTGGGATAGTGGTGTGAAAAATGTTCTGAGACAGACATACTGTAGTTAAGTTTGCACTGTTACGCTACAAAGTGTTAAAGGCTTCTGTCAAACACAGTTTAGAGCAGACAGGTGTGTCCCTGCAAGGGCCCTTGTTTTACTCTTTCTCTCTTATCCCTACCATGAGCCTGAGGCTCAATGCCTACATCTGTACTAATTCAACAGGAGCAGGCACTGGCATACAGTCATCAATAACTTGCAACTGATACCGTGTTTTTCCTGCCTTAATTTCAGGCTCTTACAAGCACTGCTCTCCCAGATAACACCCACCCAATTCAGGGAAGGGCATGGACCAGCGACTGCTCCCAGCAGGTCATAGGAACAAGATCCCCAGGCTGCTGGTGAAGGGCATGTGCACATCAGTGATGCTTGTACCGAGTCAGAAAATGGACCTTGGCTTGTCCCTTTTGTTAGGCATAGGCTATGCATCTGTCTCTCTTCATCTACAATCTAATTTTATTCTCTACAGTGGAAAAGAAAGGCACCCGGCTGGTCTCTTCTCTCTCTTTTCACTGCCCTCGTCCACCACAAAGCAGGATTTGGGAAACGTGAGAAAGGAGGGAACGCCTCGTGGCTGTTGCTGCTAGCCAGCAGCTCACCACCCTACAGCCGCAAGCAGTTCTCAGCAGGCAGACAGAACCAGTACCTTCCGATCCTTCTCAAGGCTTCTGGATTTATCAACATTCACAGCCTTTTACGTGCTGAATTCTAGGACACTTTTTAACGGTTTCTGGCAGCGATCGGGTATAACGTTAAAGAGTCCCTGTGTTATAGCCAGGAACACAAGCAGAACATCAGCCAGCTGAGTGTACGGGACTCCTTCCCCTGGCTAAAACACCAACCTACACACATGCATATGCTGTTTCAGGCTAACACAGCTCAGTCTACAAATCGTGTTAATAAAGATTATAATTTCTATATAGACTGTACCCAATAAACCTACTTCCAAGGAACTATGGTAATTCACAGTCTGCTAAAATAGGACCCACTGTACATTTTCATATTTCTTATTAAAGACCCCCATGTAGTTTAACACATGCAAGCTTAATACTGACCACACCTGGCACAAGAACACACATGGAAACTCCACCCACATATAAAACTACATGCAAAAAGACGGAGGGGGGAATCAAAGAACAGATTCCAGCACAAGCTCTGCTCTATGCTGCAGAGAGAAACCAAACACTCAGAAAGACCAATTTGTTACCTGCTATTTTATGGGGTACAGACGCACTACAGGAAACAAAGGCAGACAATATACCAGCAAGATGAAGAATGCTCAGCTCTGCTCGGTTTCACCAAGATCACTGCAAGCAAAACCAATTACCTTTAAGGCAAAAACATAACTTTGTCTGATGTAGGTTTTTATTTTTATTCTTTTTTTCCACCTCATGTAACTGGTTCTGCTGCCATGGCTCTGATGAGCAGTAAATTAGGATTAGGTAGAAAGGACTAGGATGAGGGGGCAATGTAAAAACTGGAGGGCAGGAATGAGAAAAGAGAAGGGATAATACACAGGTCTCTTCTGTGAAAAGCTGGTAGAGTTCCTGAGGAATAACTGGAAATACTATCCAAATTCCACTGATAAAAAAAAAAATCAACCGGGGAGAAAGGTTTACATCCAGAGAGGAACCGTCTGTCTGAAAAGTGTATTTGAGATTCCTTGACCTCAGGGGAGAAAGAGAGTGGTAAATACTGGGATCTTGCATAAATGAGGAGTAGCAGGGCTTGCAGAATAAGACTATTTGAAATGCTCTGAAGATGCCTACTTAATGTCACGAACGTTACTGTATGTTTTGGAGAAAGGACAGCTGTTAAAGAGAAACTCTCTTGGCAATGAAATACGTGCTGGGCTCCGTAAACCAAAACGACTGATGGAGGAGCAAAAGAAAAGGAAGACAGGAGAGGAAAAGAAAAATTCTTTGAGGTACTTCTAGGCTATGAAAAAGACTCAAATATTGACAGTGCTTTCGGCACACTTGTCAAGGAACAGTGAGATCCTCTTCAGCACAAGATCCATCAGCTCACTGCTTGTCTCTTGATTGATGGGAGAGATCTTAAGATTCAGTATCATTACAAGACAACGGACAGGCGTATCTGTGTGGCGACCTTCCTGGAGTTATCTGATGAAAAGGCAAGTTCGACATAGGGAGAAAGCAGCATTACATTTTCAAACTGACTCTATGTGTCTGCCTTCAAAAGGCTTGTCTTCCGGATAGGCACATGAAAACACACACATACTGATAATCCTCCCGCTTTATGGCAGAACATAACTGGTAAGTACCAAGAGAGTTCTGAGGAGGAAACAAGAACAATTAAACAGAAAGAAAATGTAAGAAAACTTTTGGTTCCCGGAACTAGGACAATACTACAAAGGTGACGGCATTTCCATTATATAGACAAGCAGATCAGAAAGGCAAGTCTGTGAAGAACATGAGCAACTTGTCACAAACGAAAAAGGAGATTCTCTCCCAATCTGGACAATGCTTCATGCCAAGTACACACTCTGACTCTAAAACCCAAGGCTAAAGACCACATCAAAACACTGCTGGCAGCTGGCAACTTTAAAATCTTAACTGACTGAAGTAAAAGGTCTCAGAAAAGTACTGCGTACCCAAGAGTAATGTGCTTTCTTACTGTTATAAAAGTTGTGAGGAAGAGACAACTATGAGATGCTTTCCAGCTCCAAAAACAGAGGTGATGATGGGAAGAACCACCTGCTCTCTTCTTGGGAGATCACCTACGTGTTGAAGAATAAGAGATCACTGATTGCAAAGTGGAAACTAAATCTATCTACCTTCAAAATGGCAACATATAATCAAAGCTGACGAACAAAAGGTATGAAAACCACACTCCACACTCTGACATAAAACAAATAATAATTTTTCTTTCAAAAAATGGGACTTTATCAATTGTGCCGAGATAATTTTCCATAACCTCCAGGATGTTACCATTACAAAATGGGTCTTGATACACAGCTGCTATTTTTCTGGTTCTTAATTTTATTGTATCTAGATATACCACCTCAGTCCACATGGTTCTTAAAAATCTTGCAGATGAGTCTTCCATCGGTGCAGATCTGTCATGTGACTATGCTATATTTTTTTTTCTTTCTTTTCATCTTTCCTTGTAAATCATTCCCTCTAGTCTCAAATCATTTTTAATGCTCTGTTGAGTTTCAGCCAATTAACCTATATCTTAAGGTGCTCAAATTTGGGTCCAGTTTTCCTGATCTTGCCTTCCCTTGTATTTTGCACGTTTGTTTTAGAATTCCCTTAATAACTATGCCAATGCCTGTACAGACAGCACTATAAAAAGTACAACTAGGACTGAGGTCTTTTTCAAAGCCAGAAATTTAAAATGACACTGTTTATTCCAAATCAGTGTAGTGTTTTTACACCAAAGGGGGAGACCATTTTTGAATGCGAAAAGACAGTTAAAAATGAGAAAGGGGAAGATGGACAGTTGAGAGTACTTTGATTACATACTTAAATTAACATGCAATAGCTGAAATTTTACTTTTTGTAAGCTTTTAAGGTATCAGTATTGACTGCCATTACAAAATGTGACATAGGAGTTTAAGCATTAGTTATACATTTCCTAAACTATTTGCTTCCAGTTTAGCCACAGGCCTCTCATAGTTTGAGTATCTTTATAAAAACATAAATACACACATGTTAAAACAAATAGTGTCCCTGCTGCTAAGGCTGGAAGTTGGCTCGCCTGTTCTCATAGTAACTTAAAAACAGTTTTAAAAAGTGGTAGAATAGAAACTTGCATGAATTGAAAACAATGATTATCATTAAGAGATCCTTAAAGGCAGGTATGCAATAGTCAACGTTAAGGTCACCTTAATATTCAATTTGGAGATATTTCTGTATCTCCCAAGCCAAAGGATAAACTCTTAAGTACTAAAATTCGACATTATTAGAAAAGTTCACTTCCCTGTTCAGCCTCTAACTCGTTATCTGTAATTATGAAAAATCAGATTTCAAAGCAACAAGAAGAGACCGTGATAAAGCTATTTGAAGTACTCTCTGGCAGGGATAAAGCCAGCAGAGAGGTGGCTGTCATAAAATAGCCAAATGGCTTTTTCCACCTCCATCAAGGTCACTTTACTGATGATGAGCTCAATAAGATGATAATGCATTTAACCACTTTCCTTGCATCTGACTTCGACCTTACTGCAAATCCGCATGGCCCTGTTTAACTACCCTGGCCTTTCGACGTCTCCCCGAACGAAGATAATGAAGGAGATACACTGCCTCCTGCTATCGCAGGAACTGAAAGACAAATAAACTTTTAAGAGCACAGCCAGGTGTCTGTTGCATTAATGCCCAATGTTTAAGCAGGGGGTAAAATGAAATAATGGTTAAATAATTATAAAAGGTTAACAAAGTTAACTTTGTTACATAAGGCAATTCTGTTTTATTTAAAAGAAAGAGCATAAAAGGCCTTCCAGACTACTTTTTACAACTCCCTGGACAATAGTCTTTCCTTTAACGCAGTTTCTGACTACGAGGAAAAATGTTCTGCAAAAATTAACAACTCTGAAATCTCTGCAGATTTGGAGCTGGCTATATTTCATATATAGGTACAATAATGTTTTATGAAAAAGCAGGTCTATATGATTAAACCAAGAGCTGCTCTAATAAAAGGCATTTCCATCCTTTTTTTTGCCTTTGTGTGTGGTCAGCAACTATACTAGAGATGCAAATTAAAGTAGTGTAAAGATTAGTTTGGCAGTTATGACAATTTGGACGCTTAAGGCAATGCTTTCTCATGATTTATACAATGACAAAAAATGACTAAATATTACCATTCTATAATAGCAGTTACTTTCTTCTTTAATTTTTATTCACATATATTCTTGCATCCCAAAGCATTCTCCAGGACAGTAATTCTTCTTCATATCAAGAAAAAAAAAAAAACCCAAAAAACCCCCACGTTAATAGCAGTTGGACTAATAACAACTGAAAAAGGATAAAAAGAAAAGGCGGCAAAGCAGTTGGGTGTTCTTCTTGCAGTTGCATGCAAGAGATCTTATTTTAGATTTTAATATTTTTTCCTTCTAAATCTGGTTTTAAGCATCTTAGAAATATTGTTGTATAAGTCTGAATCCTCTGCAAGAGCCAGAACAGCAAGTAGTATCAGAAAGATAAAAACATGTAACTGACCGTTGACGTGACACTAGAAATGCGAGCTTACTGCTACTGCAAAAATTGCTGTTCCTTTGCCACAGAAAATACAGTAAACAGAAAATGTGTTACACGTATTTAATTACAGTTTTACCTTAACACAGATCTTCAGAAATGACAACAATATCTACCTTTGCCATTTTGTCAGGCCACCATTACTCTGAGTTGTAGATGTAGTTTGTCCAATTTAAAAGTTCAGGTATTTGGCTAAATCTTTTTCTGCAACACTTTTTAATCCAGACTCAACTCCTGAATTCTGAATACACCAGAATTTAAACCTCCTGCAAAGATACGTTCTACTAACCGATACAAAAATCGGTGCTCCTACCGTTGCTGATTACCACATCAAATACCTCAAGTTTGCAATGATTCATATGCTACTGCTACGCAAAACCCTTTCTGCTGTCTATAACAAGTCATAAACAAGCCTTTCACTCTGACCTAGGTCTCAAAGCTGTAACCCTGTGTTTTGTTTCCCATGTTGATCCCACTAGAATGATATACCATCTCCACATATGAGAACTCTACCACTTTCTTACATTTAAAGGACTTGCTTCATAAACCATCTACTTGATAGCAGTTTACACAAAACACTAATTTCCATTTCAAGTTTGGATAAATGGTTGCCCTAGCTAGTCCCAAAAGACGACTACGCCCCTTGCTGCTACCCACACTGAGTTCTGAAGTTTTCCTGTATAAATGCACTTTCAAGTCCTTCAATCTTAGGCAAAGGTGGTGAATGATAACTTTCCATTCACTCATAATATTGCAGCCACCTACCTGTTCTGTTGAGAGTTTAACGTGGGTGAAGCTTTTGAAAGGAACACAAGTGCCATTTCTTCCATTTGTCCCTAACATTTAAAAGGCTTAACTTAAGTTGAAAAACTAGAGAAACATTTTGTTAGTACAGTTACTTTATTTCATCCCAATTGCTTATTTTGTATAAAAAACTTCAAGTGTTCGAACCTAAAAGATGTATACATCTTCAAACCATTAGTGAGGTCACCAGCTCACAGCATCCTCTCTCTATACATCACTGAACATACAGAAGCCCTCTTCCTATTCTGAAATGCATAAATGTGTAACTATCTCTTGAGAAAGCCTTTCAAACCCACAGAGAGTGAAGCCTATAGCCGTATTTAGAATGAAATAATCAGCAGTAAGACCTCTGTAGATATGCAGAAAAGACAGGAAAGCTGATGTCTTTTCTCATTTGGAAAACCATACAGTGCAGTATTATTTTCTGATACCACCACTCAAATGCCTACATTGTACAAAGCGTACATATTGTGACCTTTTATTTTTCCTTGTTCAGTTCAACAAGTGAATTGGGATACAAAACAAGTTACAGAAAGATCTCATAACTGCTTATCAGATCATTTCAGTAATTTGATAAGTCATGTTAAGTCTTCATAGATGCACATTAGAAATGCAAGAATATGGCTCAAAACAAATTAATTAAGTTGGGTCAGTCTGCATCATACACGGATGGGTGCTTAGCAGCATTCTTATTGTGGACTTTTAAAATGAACACATACCTGACATGACATTTTACATTTTTTTACAGCATCAATTATGAATTTTTTAGACAGCTACCATGTCAGCTGCTTTTCTTCAAAAGGAAAAAAAAAAAAAGGGTCCCATACTGCATGGAATGTATTACTTCATGTGTTCTCAATTCTACTGCAAAAAGGTTAGAAAGTAAAAATGACCAGTAAGCCAAAACCACCTAAACGTTTTTATAAAGGTTCTGCTGTTGTAGGTTTCTTGCTAAATTGTAACATAGCCTTTTTAGAACTCCTTGAAAGAAAACAACCTATAGTGTGACATACGTGAGGCCATTCTCCACACAGAGTTGCAGAGCGATTAATCAAAAAATTTTGTAACATCTCATTTGCAGTTACTGAGCTGCTTGACAGTTGTGAGCCCCGATCTGATGGATTTAAAAAATGGTAAACTAGATTTTCTGTTCTGGTTTGAACGCTTTCCCCTTACCAGGTTTTATTCAAATACTTCCACGTATTTGAACTTACTACGGATATATTAAAAGATTTACCTTTTGAAAGAAAAGGGGGAGGGAAAAGTGAACCACATCGCCTACATGCACACCACCAAGAAGTTCAGGGAAATAAATGTGGTCTATTTAGTACCATTATGCAAATGTACAAATTCTTATCTTAATGATAGCCTGTATTTAACATCAGGCAATCAGATCTTTGTGTCTATTAAGCAATTAATACACTTTCTAACGGATAGGGAACTCTTACCATCTTCAGTAACTTTTCTGCACATTTTTAGTGAATTTATTCTGCGGATTAGAGAGCTTAGGAGAGAAGGTGCTTCCCTTCCTCTCCCTCCATTGTTCTCTACCTTCAAAGCTGGTAACAAACAGCTCCAGAGCAGCTCAGTCTTTGTCTGAGGGTTTGGTAGTTCACATCCCAAGTTTCCCTCCCCATCGCTGAAATATCGGAAGGCGAGATTTCTGAAAGCTTTCCACAGTAAGAGCCAGAAAACAGGCACAAAGTTAACAAAGGGCAGCTATCACCACAAAGTGTCAGGTTTGTTTACTGGAGCAGATCCGTGTTCCCCCAAATCTTCAAAGTGCAGACTTTTTGTTCAATAAACTGTTTAAAAAAAATGGCAAATGAGATAAGTAAGGTGAAAATAAGTTAAGATGGTTTAAAACAAAAGAAAACACTGTACAGATGGGTTGTTCAAATTCAGATTCACATGAATTAACCAGAAAACTAAAACACAGTGGGCACAGTATGCTCATGCACTGGAATACAGACAGTATAATTTTAAGTAAATTTAATTGCTGACATACCTTTCTCAGTTTTTTTTTTTCCCCAATCCTTGCTTAAAGTCTACTCTAGCAATTAACAAACAGGGGTCTCCGGACGGCTCACTGAAACATTTAAAGCTGGGGAACAAAAGGTTTATTTTAAAAATGAAAACCTTGGCTTGTACAATTCCAGACGTGAATCTGCTTTCAATTACTGAAAGTATTTCCACTTCAGTGAAAAAGGATCAAATCTTCAACTACACCATCTTTAGGCACTGAATTTGATTATATTAAGCTTTAAGAATACAGAACGACTTTGTGATACAGCTGTATATTCTATACGTATCCTTCATTAGGTATCCAAAAAAAGAAGGAGCTAGCACTTTAAATGAGAAGCAGACAGCAATGTGGCTGCTCACAGCAGCACTGCACTTCCATACCACAGCTCTGCTTTAGGGTTCTTTTTTCAGGTGCCCACATAAACGTCAAAGGTTACGCTAAACTTTAAATTAAGGATTTTACAATCCTTTAGAAGTAAGCCTAGGCTGCTGGTCGTGTCCCCCCCCCCCTTTTTATTTGCGTAATTTACACTGCTGTGAAGTTACATTTTTCTTTCTAGACTTCTGAACTAGCACAATCTCTTCCCCGTCCCCCCCAGTACAGCAGGTATCGTAGCCTCCAGGAAGCGTAATTACAAGTACTTCATACTTTCCCCATTATACAAGCGTAACAGCGAGGCGAGGGAGCTTACACTCCGCAGCGAGATGCAACACCTCAAACGCAAATTCTGCAAGAACTTCTCATTCCTTACGTCCCCGATTTCGCAAACCGATCCTACCGCGCGCGTCCCAGCCCAACACCGGGTCGGGCTCTTTCAGCAGCAAGGCAAGGAACGGGAGGGAAGCGGTTACCTCCCGGCTT
>NW_010524052.1:0-13401 GCF_000687285.1 Phaethon lepturus
CCCACAAGAACAAGAGCCAGCGAATGCGAGAATTCTGCCAGTTGCTTACAGAATGTCTCACCTGCCTCTTCAATGAATTGTTACAATTTGGTTAGAAATTTCATTTAGGGCTCAGGGACTCTTAACCATGACTTTCTTTTTGTAAGAAGGCTGCTTGCTCAGCAAAGCTAAGGATGAGGTTGTAGATGGGCCTGATACCTCACTGATGCCTCCAAATCTGTCAGTTTTTATATTCCCCCCTCTGTTTATTTTATCAGATTTCTTCTGTTCTTTTTTCACCCTGCTCTGTTTTTTATTTAATACTTTCTCCCTGTCTCTTTTTCTGTTTGAATCAACTTTTCCTAACTATTGTGCTGGTTGGCCAGGGACACATTTGTAATGACGTGAATGTATCCCTTTAAGTATCGTAAATAGACTCAGCAGGTCTCACAAACATGTTGCAATGCTGGAAGTATTGTGTGATTTCTGAAGGGATGCCTTTTTTCTGTACTATGAATATAGTGGTTTTCTAGATTCACTAGCCAAAATACTCATGATTTTTCATTAAGATAGGTTTCTAAGTAGAAATAACTTTGTCCATGACAGCCACTTGAACTACTAGAACAAGATGAATATTAAAAATTGCCTAAAAACAAATGAATAAGAGGACAAAATATTTGGATATTTGTTAATGGAATTTTGCAGGCACTTGTAAGACCCTTACGGCTAGCCTTTAATTCCATATTTGTCCATCTTTACTCAAAATGATGTGTGGAGACGAGCTGTTTTATTGTGAGTAGGCGATAATGCAGACCCTGAAATTTGTGGCAGGCACATGCTGGGTTATTTTTATTAAAGAAACTACAGAATCCATGGCATGTTATGATAAATGCTTATCCTTGCACATTCTTAGAGATGAAATTAAAAGAATCAGGACAATAAAACCAGCAGTTAAGATACCTGTCTAGAAAAGAGGCTACAACTTTCAGCAAGTGGTAGGAACAGGTCCAAGTTCTCTCCTAGCTTACACCTATTTGAATTAATGAGATTGCACTTGTACAAATGAGAGAACTTGTCTTATAAACTTCAAAAGGCTCACAATAGCAAACAGGGTAAAAAAAGAAGAAATGAAAAAGCAAACAATACCATGTGGAATGAATCTGAGACATCCCATCGCAGTAAGAACACTCAGCAGTCCATTTTATTTATTCAAATCAAATGCAGACTGTAAAATATATAGACTATGTGAGGATAGGGTGGGAAAGTGAAAATGTTCAAATAAAAGCATTACTTTGGCACTACTGCTGAGATTAATGTGGGTTATGAAAAGAGTGCATCTGAGACTGGCACTGGACCTCTCAATAACTAAGCAGGTTCATAGGGATGAACTTATTATGACAACCCTAATATTGAGGGAAAGAAAATACAAAATCAGGACTTATATTTTCATATGAAATAATCACATGTTTTAATGAAAAGGTTTAATTTAGACAGAACAATGAGTTTTGAAAGTGAACAGGAATCTGTGTAAAAAAAAAAAAAAGAAAAGCACAAAAATAACAAGGAAAAAACTTGTCTTTTTCAGTTGTCCTTCAACTTAAGAAGTACTTCATGGATACTAAGCTCTTCAGACCTACATCACCTGCACAGGACAGGGAAGTATAAGCAGTCCCCAGTCATACACTGTCGCGAATGGATAATTCAGGCCGCTTAAAGAAGCATCGCCAAAGATATCAGAAAGCAAATGATTTTAATATAAATTTGTAAAAAGCATGACAACAGAATTCGATGGCAAGGTTCACTCTATTGCTTATTCAGCATGGAAAAAGTATACAGAGAGAAACCAAATTACAATTAAATTGGAATTATTTACTCGTGTATCGAATTGAGTTAATGTGTATGTATGTTGAGGAGAGAAAGTAGGGGAGACCCTACTGTTAAGTCATGAGGTTCAGAATGGACCAAAATCCACCCCTATTCCCAGACTTGGTCAACTGTTTATGACTAAAGTTAGGTAAGTAAAGTAAAGGAATGACATCCTGTTGAGTCACAAGGTTCAGAGTGGACCCCCTTGCTTTCTAAACTCCTTCTCAGAGAGGAGTCTGGGTGCGGCTGAATCCACTCCTAGTCCCAGGCTTGGTCAACAGTTTAGGACTGAAGGGATAGAGGATCAGGGATTCTGGTGTAGTGATATATGTTATGCTTGGTGTAACTTTAGGATGGCAACAATCTAATACAAAATAACAGCGATCAAATTCAGTAATGATATTGACATAAAATCACAGTATCAAATCATATAAAACTTAGCAGCATAATCAACTTAAACTTACTAAGATTCCTTAATCACGTACACACGTAGGTGTGGAGATAGAAACACATGAAGAGATGTAGAGAAAAGAGATAGATATGTACAAAGGTACTTATTAAATATCCCCCTCGAATTCAATCAAATGCTTTGCATTACTCAGTGGGTGAGCACTGAAGCCTCTGAGTTGATGATGAACTTGAGGGTTCATGGACTCTGAGAGGCGTCCCACTCAGAGGGAGGTGCTGGTCACAGCCTGCTGCGGTCCAGGAGAGCTCAAAGGGTCTCACTTGGGACCACTATTTATAGGACTGGGAGATGATTGACTTTAGGCATCAGTGAGTTTCCACAATCTAGGCAGATGGTTTCTCAAGTTTTTATGGTAAGGTTGCCAGGATTTTCTGGAGATAATTGATTAGTTATGTTCTTGTTCTGTACCTCGTTTAGGCGGTTGGTTCCTGATACACTCAGTGCCATTCTCCCCCTTGGCTACACAAGAGTGCTTGGTACAGTTGAGGGGCTCTCAACCACCAAGCCCTTTGTTCAGAGGCCAAGGCTTATCAGGCAACTTAGAGCGGCCCAGGTACACGGCGAAGAAAGGGGGATGGGGGAGTGCACCACCACATACACATATTACTTCTCAACTATGAAAATTATGGCTTTCTAAGGCTTCTCAAAGTTAAAATCAATTTGTAGGTTAAACCTGCAGAAAGTCTTCTACATGCTCAGCACGGTGCTGTTCTGTAGTCACAGGATCTCTCTCTCCTTTTCTGATTGTTGAAGAGCAACTTCTGCTTCTGAAAACCTCCTCAGAGGCACAGGAGCTCTCCCATTTCTTCTTAATTGCTTAAACTGTACAGATCAGTTACTGAATAGAAGAGTTCACAGTATCGTAGACTCTTTGGGTTGGAAGGAACCTTTAAAGGTCATCTAGTCCAGCCCCCCCTAGATCAGAGTGGAAGATAGGTGTCCACGGCAGAATTGTGCTCAAGGAAGACTCAGCTTCAGTGCAGACTACAGCAATCCTACGACCATCAGCAGTATGCTCCAAATGAAGCCTTTCAGTGTTCAACTTCTTTTTTTCAGCTGATTCCTGTCGTGAGTGGAGAAGTTTCATTTTCAGTTAATGGAGAAAAATATACCCTTCCAGCGAGCTACTCGTCACATTTGTAGCAATATCTTTACAGGTCATATGATTCACCTTTTGAAGTTTCTATTTCCTGTGTGTTGATTACAGAGGCAGTCTAGGGTGACTAGCTTGGACACAGATACCTCAGACATTTTAAGTGGGAAGAATTCACAGTTTTGACCTCAGATACTAAAATCTACCTCTTTGAAATATACTTAAAACTTACTATCTTGCTCTTCTTTTTCAAGAAAAGTACACAGAAGAGTAACTGACCTGAGTTATTTAGTAGTTTACACACAAGTTTGTCTGTATTTGCCCACTTCTCATTAATTTCTATGCATGAAACTAATCTAGATAAAGTGGATAATAATCACAGACCAAAAGGGAGGTGAAATTTTGTCATGAAGTTTATAGCAATTCCTGAAGAGAGAAGAGCCTCCAAAGAGATTATATAGATAATCCTCCTTATGACTCACAGAAAATTGCTTAATCTGAGGAAATATATAGCATATGTAGGACCTATTTATAATAGGATCATCCTGTAAATATTTTGAAAGTTGTTTCAGCTAACTGAACTTTAAAACCATTTAGAGCCTCTCTGCTAAACTGGAGAATTAGAACAAAGTTCTGTTTGCTTGAAAGGAAAAAAATAATAAAGAAATATGTTATCATCCTGAATCTTAGCTCTACCAGCAGAACATCATTTTGCTGGTCCATCAAAATTAGGGCTTCATGTTGGTAACTTGAAATAAGACTGTTTTTCTGTAAACTCTGATTCATAACGGAAAAAGCATGACATGCTTTACTTTCACAAGCTTGTAAAGGAGGGCTGGGTATAAAAATTCAATACAAAAGATTTGTAGAAGAGCTGGATACAGAATTTTTAATGGCTGAGAGCATATAAGCATTTTTAAACTGTTTGGGTATGTTTTTTTCCTTTCTATTTAAATTAAATGACGCAGTGGTGGTGCCAGGTTAGCCACTGGTATTTTTCTACCCTAATTTTATAAGATGAACCGTTGCTTTGGCAAACAATCTTTGTGTTCTGGTAGAATTTGATGATCTTAAATTCTTTTACATTTCTCAACCCATCAGAACATGAATTCCATTGGAATCAGTCCCATACCTTCCTTCTTGAGTGGTAGAAGCTCCAAAGCATGTATTACCAGGAATATTTATAAGGTCGTGCAAAAGCTCATTTTTCAATATTTTGATTTGTAAACACTTTATTCTTTGTGCTTTATTAAACATTCTTCCAGATGGTAGTAAAATTTTCCTTGATGCCTCATACTCAAAAAAATCTGTCTGTTTCTGTTACTATAGTGAATGTATTTTTTCCTTAAAGTAAGCAGCTACTACACTTGACAAAACACTGATGCAGGTAACTATTTGGAAAATCTTAGGTAAAACCAAGATGTGTTATAATTTGAAAATGTTTCATAAACTAGTGTAAATTACATTAATTTTGTTTCCTTAGGTTTTTACTTCAGAATTTGGGTAAAATTTAGAGATAATCCAAAGGGAATCTGCTATCTGGCAGAGTAAATTGAAGTAGGAGAGAAGGTTTAGCGATGTCTAGGAATATAATAAATTGTTTCAACATATGTTCTCTGTTGAAAGAGTGAAATAAATATAATCAGTAAAGTTAAATATCCTTCCTGCAATAACCCCTGAATTACTTAGTCTTTAAAAAATACAACATTAGACACACCATCTATCACCTTAGCATGGGCTTGAAGGAGAATATTTGCAAAAAATCGAGTCTTCACCAATGCTAAAAATAGAGCTGTTCCATAATGCTACTAGACACTTTTTCACTAAGTCCCATTTTCTGTATTACTTATAGATTTGTACAATTATCCATGACTCTGAAGACAAGAGCCAGTGGTGTGAGTAAGAGAAGGTATCTCTTCTATATTCCTTAATTTTTTCTGACATACAAAAAGGCAATTTTTTTTTCCTAAGTATTGTATGCATACAATGACTTAATTGATATTTGTGTCATAAATGTATCATTAACTCTTCATTTTCTGACTTATCGGCTTTTTACTCAATTTTATATTTTTTTCATTAACAATTTTGTGTGCAATATCATGTTTATCTCTCTTAAAACTAAACCTAGCAAAGTTTTCTGAAAGTGTGGGAGAGGCAATATACTAAAAGTATCTTTTTTCCTGCAAGCATTAAGTCTTATTGCAAGCAGATACTTCTACCTGGGCATGTGTATTAACACTTACTGATGATATGGTTGAGGAGGAATAAACATTTCCCTATAAGTAAGTTTGATTTTTCTTTGTTCCTAAGACTAAAATAATTCTGTAAACATTGTAAAATCAATTAGGATTCTTAAATTTAGTGTCTCATCCTGACATCTACCTATTATTTATGGTTAATCATATCATTAATATTAAGAATAACTGAAATATATCACATTATCATCTTGGAAAGTACAAAATGCCCCTCTTGGCTTAAAGGGTAAATGATGCAATGCTCATTATTGTAAGGTCCATGCTAATCAGTACGGATGAAATGTCATCTTCAAGCACTTTAAAATGATTATGATCATGATTATTTTTATATTTGATCAGGTTAAAACAGTATGAAGAACTCATGCTGATTTTAATCATTTCAAAGACTGATTCAAACACATTAATATTCATGCTGTTCCTGTATCTTTACTTCTCTTCATTCTTCTAGCATTGAAGGGGTAAAATAAATCCGTATATCTGAAAAAAACCCCAAAACACATTCAAAGATAGGCACAGGAGAAATGTTTTTGTTACTGTAAGAATCAAAATACATTTTGAACCCAAGTCTGAATGGAAAAATTCTTAAGTATTTTGTAGAAGTCTAGAAACAGAGACACAAGATTATTTGAAGTATTTTTGCCACTGACACATAATGGTTTTGCCCTCCTTGGGAGCAAATATCTTGGATATCCTGCTTGTAACTTAATAAGTTCAGTGAGAGTGACAAGCAGGAAAATAGCATTAGGGAACGAGGTTTTAGAAACTTTAGTTTAATATTAAATTAAGGTAGCTGAAATCTTATTTACTACTAGTTTGAACACCTGAGTGCCAGCATGCATCTTACCTAGCAGATGAGGCTGCTCAAGTACAAAGCATCCTCACAAGCAGGAGGTCCTGTGAGGCAGTCAGCTGAGTAAGTAGACAGGAATTTGGTTAGTAGCCACCCATGCAAACACATATATTGAAGATGACCACAGCGAGTCAGAGGAAAAGGTGGGAATAGAACAAAGATATCCCTGTTCTGCATCTAAGATTTTATGCGGTATAGGTGTATTCTTAGTATATGATTAAAATCTTTAAATGCCAGTGTATTGTTAGAATTACATTTTATAAGGGTATTGACACAAATTCAATGTAGATACAAAGGTTTCTTCTTTTTGCTGCTCTTTTTTATTGTAAAAAGAAGTGACCATTTTCAAGATTTGTTGAAAATTGTTATAGTGATATATGTCCATTTTCTGGGGTTTATAGTCTAAATGTTATTGGGAAAGTAAAAATACGTTAATAAAAAATGGATTACAAATGTGGACATATTCAACGGCAGACAATTCTATCCTGAAATGACTGAAATCAATTCATGCTGACCTCAGAAGTTAGGTGCCAGGTGTGACTTTTATTTTCTTGGGTGACCATTCTGTGGTAGCTGGAAGCTGCAGTTTGAAGACAACAAAGAATGAGCTGTAAAAATGAACACTGCTCAGATTCCAGTCATCAAATTTGGAGGCAATATATTTCCTTTTTTCATTCTTCCATCTAACAAAATACCTGGGAAACTATCTTTTATAGCCAAAAATATCACAAAATGGTTTGGCAAACTACTCAAACCCTGTCAAAAGTGTATATTTCAAAAGTTAAATATTAGTCACAGAGTACCACCGATTTTTTGTCCTAATATTAAATAAAAAGGTCATATGGGAGCAGTATTTCTTCCAGGAATTAATATAATGAACTCCCCTTGAGCTGATATACATTAGATCATAAAGCTCTACTGTAAGTACAGGGAAAAATAGGTGTTTTTTCAAGTAGTGTGACCATTGAAATAAATGTTTATGTTTCAAACTCCTGTATATTTTTTAACACGTTAGAGCAGGAATATTTAATTAGATTGAAAAGATCCAATAAACAATTATATCCATGTCATATCAGAAATATTTCAGAATATCCTGGGAGTGATTCTCATTTTGTAGTCATGGCTTTATCCAGACTTTGCAGTTTTAATGCCTGCAAATGAGTTGACTTCTGTTGTACTTACCGGGAACAGCTTGTAGAAAGAGGAGACATAAAAAACTATAATATTAGTTTTTATGCATTGAAAATCAAATCTATAAAATACTATGTGAGTAGTACATGACTCATTGATCAAATTTTAAAAGAACTTGTCCTTTAAAGGGGATTAAAAAGTAATGTACATAAATATATACCTATATATATGTCCTTTTCTGTGGTATTTGTGGGCCTGGTAATAAAAAAGGCATTTGTAGCCTGCATGTGCTGAAGACAACATTCCTGGTTTGATAAATGACATCAGTGAAATTTTGGGAGTGCAGACCAGCAGCTCAGGTAGTTTGGAACAAAGTTCTTTTGTGTGCATGGTTAGGGCAGAGGGAAGGTATGCCAATAAAACTTGAGTTTGTTCCATGATCTCAGTCAGACCAGAGCAGGTCACATACAACTTTGGTGTGGCAGTCAGATTTTGGCATTTCAAAATAAAAGTAATCTTCCTAATAATCCAGTGTTGGCACCGGTGATGTATATTCAAGGGTCTGCTATAAATCAAAATGACACAGTGTCTCAGAAAGGAGGTAAATGCTGTACCTCCTTAAATTTAAATAATTTAAATTATTTATTAAATTATTTAATCATCTCCTTAAATATTACCTTCATTTCTTCTTCTCTTTATATATTTATGAGTAGAAATTACTTCCTTTATTCTCTTTTTCTGTTAAGAATCTCATCTCCTTAAGTCCCCTCATGTATGATGAATCTTTCTTCCCTGATATCCCAGTAGCCATTCTTTGCACCTCTTCTTGTTTGAATTCACTATCTTGAACAGAGAGCTGCCCACAGAGATTTTTTTGGTCATCATAGTCATTTGGATATTGGATGGCAATTACAGTCTTCCTCTGTAATGATGCTGATTCGTGGTACCTATAGTTTTACAATAATGTGCTCTTAATCAGGTTTGAAGTTTCTCATAAGAAACTTTAAATCAGATTCTTCTAAATGATATAAACTGAGAACTTCCCTTAAAATCCTTTTTCCAGCCAGATACGATTTTTCTCAATCACTGTCTTCTTTGAGCCATGTCTTTGTTCAACAGTCAGTTCCTTTGCTAATCCCTATCTTCTCTAGTTTCACAAAGAATTTCCTTTGTGCCATTGTATCACATCCCTTACTAAAATAGAGAGACAAAAGCTGCAACATTCTTTTGGCTTGGAAACGTGCTGCTTTATCAAAGAAGTCACCTTTTCAAAAATCTCTAAGAAGATCTGTCTTTGGGAAACACATGTTGAAGTTTACCTCATTTATTATTGTCTCATGTCTTCAGTTATTCCTTTCATCCACAGCTCTGATAGCTGCATGCAACTGAGGAATATATCTAACTGATCTTTTCTTCTCTTTTTACTTCCATTAGACATTATAATTTCTGGAATGACTGCTTCATTAAATAGTCTTTGGTATGAGATCTGTGATTTCATGTGCCAGTTGTTTTAGGATTCTGGAATGAGTTTATTCTGGCTTCCCAGTTTAAGAATATTTTACCTCGTTATATTTTGTTGCTACTCAAGTGTTGCTTTCATTTTCACACTCTCATTTTCATTAGCCTTTGATTCTGTACAGAAACATAATTATTCTCCCTGAAACCTGACATTAAGTATTCATTTATCTTTGGGTCTGTGACTAGGTTACGCTAATGTTCAAAGTCAGTGTGCTGCATAGCTTTTCTCCCTTTCTGCTTCTTCAGTCTTTGTATGGCAGAAAAACAGAAGTTGTTTTAATTTATTGTAGCAATGTGGAAATTCAATTAAGTACAGACTAATCTCTGATTAGTGATGGCTATGAATAATGAGACATTTTGTATTACCTCTCATTCTTTTCTTCTTTGTTAATTCCAGTAATTACAATTCTTTGTCACACACATTCAGCCTCAAACCTTCTTTGTCCTTTGTTCCTCCTGAGTTTTCACAGATTTACTCTTTTCTGAAAGATTTTATCCATAACTACTAAAACCTTTTTTTCACAGTCTAATTTTCTATCTCTGCTACTTCCATTTCCTCTTCCCTGGTTGTCCTGACTTGTCTCCCTGTGTTGTGAATCAACCTAAAGGAAGAGTATTTTCTGATCTCTCTAGTTATATTGTTCATATCTTTAACTCTACATAATTTACCAAGTATCTTCTCCTCATCTCACCTCCTTTTCTTTGACGTGTCCTTTCCATTTTTGTTGTCCTATCTTTGCTCTCTTTACAGGTTAGTTTATTTTTAACCCTTCCTTATTTTTTCTTTTTTTTTCACATTTTTCTCTACAAATGCAGAGCTTTTCTTTCAAATCATTGTCTTAACAGCAGCCGAAAGTTCTCAACTATTTTTTTGGTGATAATAATAACAGTGATAACTATGATAATATGATCTTCAATGCAGGCTAGTTGCCACAGAGCATGTCTGAAATCACTGGTGGGTTTAAGATGCCTGCAGTAGAGCCTATGCTTTCATATCTGATTTCAACCAGTACCTAAAGTAGTTACATTAGAGGCTTTACGGATACACTTATCTAGACTAACATCAGGCCAAAAATAAGTTACTGTTTTCTACATCTGTTTCAGACAAAGAAAGCACATAACGTAATTTCTCTTACCAATCAATATGTTTCCTTCCTCTTTTTCTTGAAGTGCTCATAAATATCCCTTGTCAAATTACGACATTAAGTCAAAAGATGTGAAATATTAGATTATGACTCCACAAAAACTGGGTGGGAAAATGTCTTTGTATACAATTGTAAATTTAAAAAAAATAGTCTTCATAATTTACAAATGAACCTACAGATCTTTTAAAAATACAAACTAGTTCTCAACCCTAGAAAAGGTACAGAAATTAGGAATATCATTGTGAATCAAAGGTTTGTATCTCCACTCTGCATGACATATGTGAGAAACTTGAATATGAAACAGCCATAGACCAGGTGAATAAACTGACCACCAGGTAATAGATTAAGGAGCACTAAATTTTATTCCTGCATTGAACAATGAAGACAAAGCAAATTTTGAATAGTGTTGAATTAGCACTCCCCAGTCAGTCCTGAATCTAATTTTCCACAGTCCAGATGAACACCCTTATCACACGTCTATGTCTATAGACTAGAGTAAATCTTTACTTCTTCTTTCTCCCTCCCTCCCACTGCCTCTGGGAGTATGAAATTATTTATGAAAAATGGGACAGTACCACCAACCTAAACTACAGTAAACTCATCCAAGTAAAGTCCCAAGTCATGCGGTGATTCAAGTCCTTCATCTGAAATAGGCCAGACAATCTTCCACGTAAGTCCTTACTCACTTAACCAAGAGATCATTGGCAATCCCTTCTTCTCAATTTCTCTCTCCTTCACTTCCTCCTTATTTTACTCAAGTATTTGTTTTAACAGACATTACCTCTTATCTTAAGGTAAACCCTCCTGAAAAAGAAATATTATTGACATCATTATGTTTCCTTGGAAAGGGTCAGATTTAACTAACTGGTATTTTTTGTCAAAATTGTTTTAGTGGAAAATCTCATCAGAAACAGCATGAATAACCAACTGGGACTATCATCAATGAAATTTACTTTCATGACCTAGGATTGCCAAACTTGGGCTGTTTGGTGTTTGCTGACTTCAGGCAATTCTCTGAAAAATACTCATATTAAGTTATAATGAATCAAGTCAATTAGCTAAGTAAATATAATTAATTGAAAAAAAAAGTTAAGGTTATATTGTAAAGCACTTAGATTAGGAAAGTTCACAATTATGACTGCACTTGTTAGTTTGTTCTGGTTGTCCTATATGTTTTAATCACCATGTAGTCTTTAATTATATAATCTTATGTTATCTATTCCATGCCTCTCTTTGTGCAGCGAATGGCGAGAGCTTACTTACTGAGCAGTTAATCAAAATTATGTGTACAGTGTGTATTGTTTACCATATAGCCCAAGTTAGGTTTGCTGCATAAAATGTAGGAGTTGTAATAAATTATTAAATTCAGTATGTGCTTTGTCATGGCATTCCCCACTATGACATCTAAGTCTTCTGCATTTATTTACTATATTTCACAACTTCCTTAGTGACATTGGTGGCTGAGGGAAACAGGAAAAGGTCAGAAATCTTGAAGCTGATGAGCATAATAAATCAAATGAATCTATTAATTTGAGGTGTTTATTAGCTGGTTTTTTTTTCAAGTATATATCATGATCCCGCACTATCAGTGTTCAAAACAGACTAAGCTCATCTGCAAAATTCATACCAGAAAACAAGGGATGAATGCACAGAAATAAATGTAAAGAACACACAGCTAATGGCATTTGAGACAAATATAATTAAAGTAGGGTTCTAACACTGACGTCTCCAAGGCAAATGCAGACAACAGGTTTTCAAGGCAAAGTTCAACTTGACTTTATTTTCCCACGCTTAAGCTTTGTCATTCAGTACTCATCTTCTACATCTGTGGGAAGAAAAGTTGGGATGCAGCATCAGTATAAAGCTGTGACTGAGTTTGTAATGAAATTGATTCAGTGCAGTGGTTAAGACATGGCAACTTTGGAAAACTTAGATATGTGATTACATGTAAGACTGTGTCATATTGAGAGTGCACAGGAAATACAAACACTGCAATTTTCTACTTTGGTGTTTCCTTATCTTGGAGCCCTAATTCTGGCCAATGGGATAGGATGCAAGGTCTTCGTATTGGTAATGAACTGTCTAGAAGATGGAAAACTAGTGGTCACTTTTAACAATAAAAAGAACTAATCAGTGAAATCCTTCAGAGATCTGGGAAGAAAATAGTGCTGTTCAACATAAATTATTTGGAATGGAGGACAAATATCAAGCTGACAAAATCTGCAGATATTTGGGGCACTTAAAGTGAAAGATGACTGTTAAATTTTGGAGAAAAAACTTGCCACTCTAGGTATCTGGAGGAAGAATGTAAGTAAACATGCATTAAAAAAGCAGTCCCAAATTTACTTGTGTTAAGAGTGGCTCTGATCTAGCTGTTATGATGCTGAAATGAGACACTGAGTTGTAACAGATAAGAGATATCCTGTGGTTAACAGGTGGAAATCAAAACAAAGACCCTTTGTTATGCCTCTGTGAAGATCCTTGATGCATCCACTTTAATACTGTGTGAGGTGTGACCAGGTAGACATTCTACTAAGCCTGGTGGCAGAGACAGAAGAGGAATTAGAGAGGTTAAGGAGCATCAGGGAGTCTGAGAAAGAGATGGATTCATGGAACCATGCTCTGCCCTCCCTGAGACAGAAACAGGAACAGTCACCAGAAAAAAAAAAAGATCAAGAGATCAAGGGGGTCCTGCATACTCCTCTTGCTTGGCTGAATGCAGTAGCTTAAAGGAAAGGAGCAAATGGAAGCAAATCCATGCTTGGGGTGGCAGGTGAACCCTCTCCTTTCCCACTTTGCTTCCCCAGGTGCCTCTGTACAACAGGTATGAGCCAGTCCATGGGTGACGTGAACAACAGTGCAGCTACACCCGAGGTGTTGCCAAGGTCAGAAAGGCCTATCTGCTGTATCATGACAACCTCCATGAGGAAGAAAAGATGGGTTATAGTTGTAAGCAACTCCCTTCTGAGGGGAACAAAGTGTCCAATATGCCGGACAGATCCACCTCTTACGGAAGTCTGCTGCATTCCTGGGGCCCTGGTTAAGGACATCACTACCTAGCCTGGTATGGCCATCGGACGTTTACTCACTACCGC
>NW_010524052.1:13432-42778 GCF_000687285.1 Phaethon lepturus
GCTCTTCCATGTAGGTGGTGATGAAACTGCAACACATAGTTGCAGCTGGAGATGAACTGGACAAGGGACACAAAGAATATTAAGAAGGACTTCTACAGGTATGTCAGCCAGAAAAGGAAGGTCAAAGGAAGCAAACACCCCTTGATGAGTAAGAAAGACTGGCAAACTGGTAAAAACGCATGAGAGGAAGGCTGTGGTACTTCATGACATTTTTGCCTCAGTCTTCACTGGCAGTCTCTCTTCCCACACCTCTGGAGTGGAAGGCCTGCAAGACGGGATTGGAGGATCAAAGTCCCTCCTACTGTGAAAGATCAGGTTTGTGACCACCCGAGGAACCTGAACATGCACAAGTCTGGGGGGACCTGATGAGATGCATCCCAGAGTCCTGAGGGAATTGGCTGATGTAGTTGCCAAGCCACTCTCCATGACATTTGACAAGTCATGGCAGTCAGATGAAGTCTCTGGAGATTGGAAAAAGGGTAACATTGCACCCATTTTTAAAAAAGGTAACAAGGAAGACCCTGGGAACTACCAGCCTGTCAGCCTCAACTCTGTGCCTGGGAAGATGACAGAATCACAGAATCATTAAGGTTGGAAGGGATCTTCGAGATCATCAAGTCCAACCATTAACCCAACACCACCATATCCCTTAAACCATGTCCCAAAGTGCCACATCCACACGTTTTTTGAACACTTCCAGAGATGGCGACTCCACCACCTCCCTGGGCAGCCTGTTCCAATGCTTGACCACTCTCTCAGTAAAGAATTTTTTCCTAATACCCAATCTAAACCTCCTCTGGCACAACTTGAGGCCATTTCCTCTCGTCCTATCACTAGTTCCTTGGGAGGAGAGACCAACACCCACCTCACCACAACCACCTTTCAGGTAGTTGTAGAGAGCAATAAGGTCTCCCCTGAGTTTCCTTTTGTCCAGGCTAAACAACCCCAGTTCCCTCAGCCACTCCTCATAAGACTTGTGCTCCAGACCCCTCACCAGGTTCGTTGCCCTTCTCTGGATGAGGGGCCCAAAACTGAACACAGGATTCAAGGTGCAGCCTCACCAGTGCCGAGTACAGGGTTACGATCACTTCCCTACTCCTGCTGGCCACACTATTCCTGATACAGGACAGGACGCTCTTTGGCCTTCTTGGCCACCTGGGCACACTGCTGGTTCATATTCAGCTGGCTGTCAACCAGCACTCCTAGGTCCTTTTCCACCAGGCAGCTCTCCAGCCACTCCTCCCCAAGCCTGTAGCATTGCATGGGGTTGTTGTGACCAAAGTGCAGGACCCGGCACTTGACCTTATTAAACCTCATACAGTTGACCTCCACGCATCAATCCAACCTGTCCAGATTTCTCTGCAGAACCTTCCTGCCCTCCAGCAGATCAACACTCCCGCCCAGTCGTTCCCACTTCTCTGATCATGGAGCAGACCCTCCTAGAAGTCACACTAAGGCACATGGAGGACAGGGAGGTGATTTGACACAGCCAGCATAGCTTCACCCCTTCACCAAGGGCTAGTCCTGTCTGACCAACCTAGTTGTCTCCTATGATGGAGTGATCACATCAGTGGACAAGGGAAGAGCTACCGATGTTGTCTCTCTGGACTTCTGTAAGGCTTTTGACAAAGTCCCCCACAACATCCTTCTCTCTAAATTGGAGAAAGATGGATCTGATGGGTGGACCTGATGGGTGGACTGTTCGGCTTATGAGGAATTGGTTGCATGGTCACAACCAGGGGGTAGTGGTCAATGGCTCAATGTCCATATGGAGATCGGTGACAAGTGGTGTCCCTTAGGGGTTTGTACTGGGATCAGGGCTGTTTAATATCCTAACATTGGGACCTAGACAAGGTTGAGGAATGGGCCCATGTGAACCTCATGAGGTTGAACAAGGCCAAGTGCAGGGCCCTCCGCCTGGGTTGGGGCAACCTCCAGTATCAATACAAGCCGAGGGATGATGTCAATGAGAGCAGCCCTGCCAAGAAGGGCTTGGGGGTAATGGTGGATGAAAAGCTGGACAGGAACTGGCAATGTGCGCTCGCAGCCCAGAAGGCCAAGCGTATCCTTGGCTACATGCAAAGCGGTGTGACCAGCAGGTTGAAGGATTTGGTTGTGCTCCTCTACAGTGCTCTTGTGAGACCCCACCTGGAGTCCTGTGCCCTCTACAGTGCTCTCGTGAGACCCCACCTGGAGTCCTGCGTCCAGCTCTGGAATCCTCAGCACAGGAAAGACATGGACCTGTTGGAGTGGGGCCAGACGAGGGCCTCAAAAATGCTCAGAGGGATGGAACACCTCTTCTCTGAAGAAAGGCTGGGAGAGTTGGAGTTTTTCAGCCTAGAGAAGAGAAGACTCTGGGCATACCTTATTGCAGCCTTCCAGTACTTAAAGGGGGCTTATAAGAAAGATGGGGACAGACTTTTTAGCAGGGCCTGTTGCAACAGGAGAAGGGGTAATGGTTTTAAACTAAAAGAGAACAGCTTCAGACTAGGTCTAAGGAAGACATTTTTCACAGTGAGGGTGGTGAAACCCTGGCCCAGGTTGCCCAAAGAGGTGGTAGATTGCCCATCCCTGGAAACACTCAAAGTCAGGTTGGATGGGGTTCTGAGCAACCTGATCTAGTTGCAGATGTCCCTACTCATTTCAGGGGGGTTGGACTAGGTCTTCCAACACAAACTATTCTATGATTTTAAGATGTAGTGAAACTGGTAAAAGTACAGGAAGTAGAGGATAGCTTCTGGATGAGGAGGACAGTATAGACACCTGTCAAAAGCCTCCTCAAAACCAAAACCAAAACCAGAATATGGCAAGGTACCCTTCATCGTTACTGTAGGAAATATGATGGAAGTATACTAGAAGCATGTAAAACTATGCATGGAATCGATGCTTAAACTGGAAACATCCATTCACTGTCTCTTCAACTTCAAGGAGCAGAGGTTCTCAAATTAAGCAGGGGTGTGCAGAGGGGTCTTAGGTTCAAAAGAGATATATTTATCCATATGATTATTTATCAATATGACATACATTTAAGCACTGGAATTTGCTGCAAAACTCTGTGCATGCTGAAAACATATACAGCTTCAGGGTAAATTTGCATAAATTCATGGAAGGGAAAACCTTGAAAGCTATACCAGAGTACAGAGTCATCACTTCTGGCACAGAATGTCCCCAACACTTGTTAGAGAGTGCTGGAGGGAAGTGTCATACATACTTCCTCTGTTCTTATACTCTCTCACGCCTGTGGCTTACTTTGAGTGATAACACACTGGGATACAGGAACAGTGCAAATATTATATTATTATATTTGTTCCTGGTATGATCTTGTGTGTGAGTTTATGTATATATCTAAAATAGGGAACTCACAGACACATAGATGTTTGCATATATAAGAAATGGGTAACTTTTTTTGCAAAGTTTTTAGTAACTAACTCTGACTTGAAAAATAACTTCTATTTTTCTAAGGATATTGTGTAGCTGAAGCTTGCCATCATTGTTCACTTTAAGAAAGAGATAGTTTCAAGACCAAAAAAATCACTTCCTTCCATCAGACAAGGTATCCTGTGTAGAGTTGCACATATTTGTACAATTCAGAGTTTCTATGTGACCTCCTCACTTTCAGCTGCATTTAGGCTTTGACGTAATTTTTGACCTCTCAGCTGTCACTTAGCTCCTAAACTTGTGCCATTGCTGGCCCTTAATCTACTTCACCTGTATTCTCATAAATTATAGGAAGGCATTTACAAATCTTAGAACAAGCAAAGAAGCTGAAGGTAGGTCCACCAGCATGACTCCTAAGAAGAGCAGTTCTGCCACATTTTGTCATCTATGGAAGAAATAAGATTTGGACTGGATATTGTAGCATATGTTTTGGCAAAAAAAATTCAGTGGTCCATTGTGATTATCCCAGCAGGTGCCAAAAGAAACAAAAATTAAGCTTCTTTGAATCTTGTTCTTTGTAAAAAACCCAAACAGTTAAAACACCTTTGGGACTATAAAAGCCATAGATAAGATCCTTATTGTATGTAAGTTAGTGGTTATACTCTGCAGTGAGATTATTTCCAGTTCTAGCTGCTGACAAACTGACCATTTCAATTTAGAGCAACAACTTCCAGTGCTATAATAGAAGCCTAATTTAATGAGGCTCTGAGTCTGTCTTCCTGCCTCTGATTTCAGAGTCCAATGGGGAGATGAGATACTATTCTCCAGATGCTTTTAGAGAAGGCAAGAAGTAACTAGGCTAGAAGTAACTGAATCATGAACTTTAATTCTGTATATTCACATCAGCAGGATCCTACCCAGGAGGAAGCTGTGATATCCTTTCTTTAAGAGGCCGTCCTAAATATAGCTGTGAACTGGTACTGTGGGATGGTTATTGCACAGTTTTTTGAAAATGAATTATTACTTTACATAAAGAGATATTTTAACGTGTAGCAACATTTAAATGCATGCAGATTTTTGGTTACCTAAAATCTTCCATATAATTCAAAGTTGAAATTCTGTTTAAGGAAAAATTTTCTTTTGTATCCCTTCCTGAGGACTGAAATTCAGCAGAGTTTGTGCCTTTGCAAATGTTCATGCTAGCAAATAATTCTGTATAAGTAGACAAAGGCCTTCTACTTACTGGGAACTTTAGCTTTTATGCATATGAGCATGGCAACTTTTCCTCAGCGATTCCTTTTTAAAAAAAATGCATACAAATTGTATATATTTTGCTTGTATTTTTTAGTATAATTTTAATTCTAATTTCACATTCTAGGTTTAACATTTTAAAAGGAAAAGAAAATAGAAACCAAATGAAAACATGTGTCTGCTGTTATAACATGGAAACTGAGCATTGTGATTGCTGCAAACAGAAATAAAATGCATCACGTGTTTTATGATGAATTAATTACTATTTGAAGACCCACACTAAAACTGAAATAAAATAATTAAAAAGGTTCCATACATATCATGTGAAGAAAAAGAACTGTTAGTGATAAACTCATTTTAATAGTTATTTCTTCTGTTACCTTGATACAAAGCTCAGATTACAGTTTTTCTTACTTGAGTCTCTTCATTCTTTTGCTGTCTCGCAGGCTTTCAGTAATGTTACCTCTTTTTATTTAGTGAAGCATATCTGTAAATTCAATACATAAGCTGGTTTACTACAGAACACTGTATGTTTAAACTGTCTTTTAAGGAGTCCTACAAGGTTGCCTGACATTTCTGAATGCATAACATCGTGTATCACCAGAGGCCATTTTTCATATTCAATGGAATTTTGTGAGCTTATTACACCCAGCATTTAGTTTTTTGTCATGAATATATAGCCACTCCACTGTTAGTCCAGGGGTCTGTGGACTGTTACTCAAGCTCTCTGCAAACTCCTCTGAGAACTGTGGATGGCCAAGACATGAATGGATCTGGAAACAAAACAGTGTGTTGACCACATGCATAGAAAAAAATTGTAAATAGCTGAAATCATCCATTCACATGTTATTTTTCCCCCCTTAAAATCACTTTATGATGTCATAATGTTAAGATAATGAGGATCTTTGACGACTTACTGCTGCAATTTGTAGTCAGATAGACGTACGTTAAGGCTCTTCAACCCATTAATGTCTGGCCATTATTCGAAAATGTACATTGCTATACAGTTTAATGTCATGGGCCAGAATCTCTGCACCAGTGAGATAGTTTATCTGTTCAGACTTAAAGGCAGATTAAGCTGTCCTCTGTGGTGCCTATGTCAGAAAATGATTCCTGTGTGATATAGTCAGTATATACTCTTTCGTCTGCTGTAATCGAATTGGCCAGCAAGTACAGAATTCCCGTTGTAGCAGGCCACAGGCTCTGCATGAAGCTAAGCCAGACCATAGGCCTGGGACCATCAGACACACTTTGCTTGGACTTGGTTTGCTTTGCTCTAACTTGTTTAGCTTTAACAACAACTGATTAATGACCACGTGGTTGTTATTTAATTTTAGTTTGTTTAGCATTGTGTAGTTACGTGGTGCAATGCCTATTGCTAATGATATAGATAGAAACAACAAGTAGTTGTGGATACAAGAGTGAACTGCTTCTGTCGTGTAACTATGATGCAGCTTAAAGGAGGACAGATCTGGGCTAACAGCAGAGGTCTTGAAGATTTGGGCACAGCGTGATACCAGTTCTCCCAGGGCTATCAGTGACTCACCAGTAATCAGGTACTGAAAAAATGGAAACTTAGGACCTGGAGAAAAAGGGATTTAGGGGGATAAAAAGGACAAGGAACAAGTATTCAACATATGCAAAGTGAAGGAGGAGCAGAGTGCAAAGCATGTAAGAAAACAAAAATGGCAGCAAGGGGACAGGAAGAAACCATCAACATTGTGTTCCTTCTGTAAGAGAAGGCATTAACCCTCATCATTACTATCTTGATCTCCCAGCAATGATTTCAAGGAGTTCATGAATCCCTGTAATTCCTTCTAGACTGAACTGTTGACCTTAGGCTCCAGAGAGCAGTTGAAACGTGAGCCTAACTAGAGATAAAAAAGGGGTTGATAGTAGAAGGTTTCTGTGAATAACAGTTTTTGAAACATATTGTTAGCAAGATTTGCTTTCCATTTAGATTGTATTAACATCAATGTATCTGGACTAATAATAATAATAATTAAAAAAATAATTTTTGTTGCATTTTGTTTATACTGTTAAAGCTTTCAACTTGGCTGACAGTAAATCCTTGACTTCACATAGATGGTGTGGAGCCCTTTTAGACATAACGAGATTTTGAGTGTAACACTGCTGAGACATAGGATAATGACAGTTGGTTTTATACCACCAGTACCTGGCTTCTGGAAAGCCAGCTGGGAACTCATGCAGCTGTTGCAATTCAGAATAGCTTTAATTTGCTTGGAGTTATTTATCAGACCAAACCAATACTGGTCATTGAAAAATCCTGGAATCACCAAATCAGAGTTCTGGCTTATTTTTAGAGCCACTTCATTGCCTCGTACTGCAGACTATCCTTCAGGCTAACCAGTCCTAAACATACAAGGTGATACACTGCATATCTAAAGCAAGTTTTGATAAAGAATGTCCCCTTCCCTTCCCTTCCCTTCCCTTCCCTTCCCTTCCCTTCCCTTCCCTTCCCTTCCCTTCCCTTCCCGAAAAGGGTAGCTGAAACATTTATAACTCCCCCAAATTAAAAGTGAATTGAAAGAAAACTTTGCTATCTAAATAACTTATACTTAAGCAGGTACACCATGGAAGCCTTTAAGTCTTTAATGATTTCTGTTCATCTATTCCTATGAGACAATATTGCAAGCTCTAAATAAGAAAAGGGTAGCTGAAACATTTATAACTCCCCCAAATTAAAAGTGAATTGAAAGAAAACTTTGCTATCTAAATAACTTATACTTAAGCAGGTACACCATGGAAGCCTTTAAGTCTTTAATGATTTCTGTTCATCTATTCCTATGAGACAATTACTCCCATTTTACAGTTAAAGAAGTGAGTTACCTGAGTACTTGTATACAGCAAGAAACTGAATGACAGCATAAAGATACTTTTAAAATCACTTTGCTATTATTTTCATCACCTGAATAGTTTCCAGTTATCCTGGCTTGACTTCTGGTTTACAATCCACAAATTATTCACTTTGTGAAGCATTAGAATGTCTGACATATATAAAAACAAAAAAGAAACCTAAGAGAACCAGGTTTTATCCTGGGTACTTCAGTTAAATGCTTGAAGTTAGGTGGGATGGCTTCATGATAAAAATTGGGATGGTAGTATTGGTAATAAGTTTTGTTTTCACACACTCACCATAAAATTTCCTTATTTCAGTCACTGACATGACATACCACTTTTCTTTCCTATCACTCTATCCAAATTTTGCTACGTATCGAAGAATAACTTACCTGCCATTTGGACAAACAACATACACACACACACAACCCCACTAGTCTGCGTCATTATAAGTTATAATATCCTTTGCAAGGAATTTTTACTGAAACAAAAGCCTAGAAGATAAACAGAAATGTAATTACTAAATGAAAACTAGGTTTCTTTAAAAAAAAAAAAAACACAAAACAACAAAAGTTGACCGCAAAGACAGCTGTTCTCTCTGTAGATTGGTTGTTCTAGAACTTACAGTAGTCCGACACAGTTTGTTGTAACATGCAAATCTATTATTTTGAATTATTTTGAAATATTATTTATACTGTGAAATTGTTTTGAGGTGTTTTTCAGATTCTTCTGAAAAAAAACCCAACAACCTTCTTTCAGTCTTCCTGTAGTATCACAAATATTTTTGTTTCTAAATACAAATGCATAATTACACATATATATTTTACATCTGAAATTAGTATAAGATGATGTGGTCATAACAGTATTATACCTTCTTTATAGCAAATTGTACTGACTACTTATGTTAGGGAAATACATTTACAGTAATTTCAAGTGACATTGTTAAAGTGATAGGGAATGATCAGTCCCTTGATTAACAATACAATCATGCTTTGTCGGCATCTTAGTAATTTTCTTTCAAGCAACAACAGTTAGATTTGGCTATGGACTTTTGTGGGCGAGTGGCTTTTGCAAGAACTTTCCGTTAGGGAACTCTTTTAAAGGCAGCAATAATGACTTCATCGCACTGTAAAAAATGTTATTGCCCATAGCATTTGATAAACATCTTACAGTGGTTTAATTTGGTCTAAAGTTGTTCTCTTACTTAAACACTGATTTTGTGAGCACTTTTAAGAGATTATTGACTTTAGCGCTTTATATACTTTGACTTTACAATAAGTGCTCTCAGTAGTTCTATATGCTGCCTGATAAAAGCGGTAGTTATGACCCTAACCTTGCAATGCTGAAATTCGTTTATTGACTTGAATGTGCTTATATCAGTCACAAAGTTCACAAGGAAGAATACATCCATGGTGGATATGTATGGGTTTATTCAAGTGCGTCCAAAATCAATATATCTGAATTTCCTGTGCAACTTGAAGGAATAAGAAAGGAAAATGATACGATTGCAGAGCAAAAACAAAGCACAAGAAGTGGCAAGTTAATTGTGAAAATAGAAAAGAAAATAATTAAGTGAATAAATTACTCTCTTTACCATTAGGGTCTTAAATGGACTCTAGAAAAAGGCTCCCTTGGAGAAATTTGGCATTATTTGACATAATAAAAAGTAATGAGGTAAAAATAAATCAAGTAAGACTCCAGACTGAATATCAAAAATGAAATTCCTTGACAATGGACCAGAGTTTTGCACTATGTGGCAATAAGTCAAGTTTTTATTTGCTTTTTACATTTTCTTAGAGGAAGCTCTGACAATAGGAAGTTAGTTTGAGTTAATAAAGAACAGATTACACTTGCCTTGATCCACACCCTGCTTGCACGAGGGAAAAACAAAAATCAACAAGGGTTTCCAGCCTATAAACTGCCCCTTTAAGGTAAAGGAAATGGAATGGTATGTGGTTTTAAGTGTTTTCAAGTGTAGCCCTTCAATTTCCATTTTGAGATAGCTTCCTCTTGACTATGGTGAGTAGCACTAAACTGACTGTGTACTCTGCATAAGCAAGAAGAGTATTAATAGTACAAGCTCAAAAATTTAACACAATTTAATTATTTTTATATGGATTTGGTCCTGTATTAATGATACGTTTTGAAAAGTTTAACTATATAGTGATTGCATTCCCTGAAACAAAAGAGAACAGACTAGTAAATTAAAAGTATCTTTGGAACTCATAGACATACATCAAAGATCTCCTGTTAAGTTCAGTAAGCTGTGGAGACATGTTTTATTTTATTGACAAAAAGGTAAATACACAGCATGATGCTTTCTGATTTCAATTTCTGTATGTGTGTTAAGAGTTACATTTACTAGATTAAGCATAATCCCCCAGAAGAAGAAAAATATAAAATTATAACGGTTTTAGCGGACAAATTCTTCAGCCATCCTTATTATCCTCTGGAATATCTATTTCTTTGTCTGTTTTATTTTGGTGTCTTTTTTTTCCACACCATTTTTTCCCTAAAAAGCAGGTTGCTGAAACACAAGTCTTGGTAGGAAAATCTGGAGATTAGACAAATAAGATGTTGAAACAATTGATTTAATTGGTTGACAGGAGAAAACGATCATTAGGTATATCCAGCATTTATTCTGAGTTATACTGCATCACTCAGCAATAGAAAAAGCTGAAAAGAAGCTGCAATGAAGGTCCCTTAATTGCATTTTGTTCTTTTTTACTGATGCTTTCAGAGATGGTCTCTTTGTGTGTAACCAAGAGCATTGTGGTCCCTCTGCCGAAACATCCATGCCATGACTCTAGAAGCAGATTGAATCTTCTCCCCCATCAAGAGTGTAGTTAGATAAAAATGGACAATAGAAACATAGGCAAAAATTATCTTGAATATTCTGGCTATGCTGTAAAAAGGCACTTAGACCAAAATCAGGCCTTAGACTCAGTGCACCTCCACATAAATCTGTGAACTCTGAATATTGAAAGTTAACTGGAACTGGTATTAGTGGTTTATACAAGTTGTAGCTCGTTCTTAAACCTCTGCTGCCTAATCAACCTAACCAGTGGTTGATCTGTTGGACATATATAATCTAGGTCTGTTTGGTTTAGGTTTGTAATATGTTTTCATTGCAATGGATTGTAAGAATATAAAATAAGAGAGGTATGTAAAATGATCTCTGTAATGCTACTTTGTTATATTATCCTTTGAACACACTGAAAGGTCACCAAGGAACATGATGGAAAAGAGGCCCATAATACACAGAGGGTATGATTGATGTATCATGTTTAGAATGTAATCTGAAGTACAAGAGATTTAATTTATTCCATGACATACAGCCTAAAGTTTGTTTTCAGTTTGATCTGAAATAACAAAAATAAGGTTCCCTTTGCAGCTGCCATTGATTACTGTAATCCACAACGAAATTAAAAGACACAGTGGATCAAATCAAGGTATTGGAAAGATTGCTCATTTACAGTACAGAAATACAGGCTAGCGTATGCATGAGAAATATGTTAACTATGCTGACTTTTTCCCCCATGCTGTTAGAAAGGAGAGATTATGATTAATAGCTTAAATACCAACAGTTAGGCCTAGTCACCATGCTATCTTATCTTGCTGTCTGAAATGGCATGTGGTGTTAATGTGTTAAATATGATATCTTATTTTCCTTGTGACCTGTTTTTGAGAAGTGGCATATATATACACACATGCAAAACGTAGGCAGTCTGCTATTTTCTCATATGAAGCCTGATACCTTGGGTGGGTAAGGTTCTTTTCTTCTAGAACAAAGTTAAGAGGTCTATGTAACCTGTAATTTTTCTCGCTCCTCTGGCTATTTTTCCTTTAAAAGATCTCCATCTGTCTATCATTACAATAGTTTGGACTATGAAATACCCCCCATATCAGCAGGCTTTTTTAAGTTGGAAACAATACAAATGGGGAAGGTTCAAACAAGTTCACCCTCTGCCCTGTCCTGTGAAATGGAAGGAAGGGTTTTTGTATTGGGTGAACGGGAAGAGACAAAGGGTTAAATGTGCTTTTAGACTTCTGTTGAAACACGGTATGTATTTAAAGGTATCATACATAGAGATGAAAGCACATAATTTCTAGCCTTTGGTAAGCCAAAACTGCCACTGAATACTATTTCTGTAAAGGCAGAAATTCCATTTCCCTGTCAGGACCTAAATATTGGGCCTGGAATGTTATTTCCTGCTATTCATTAAGAAATAGTCTACGAAGCTTCTTCTCTGCACCTAGCTTTGTGGTAAAGGCATGTAACTTGGGAGAAGTTGTAGAGAAACTAGAAAGTGAAATCTTTAGGAACATGTAAACTTTGTCTTAGGCTGTTAGCCTAGACATTGCTGTGTGATGTCCCTGATGCTGAGTTATCTGTTCAGCATGTTACAGTACCATACATTTGCTTGAAAGCATTTAATTTTCCTGATGCTTTCTTGGTTATTTATTAGCTGGCTAACTTACAAAGTAATTTATTTAACTATTAGTACATGATGGATTTATTGTTACAGAATACCTGGTGAGTTTTGGGGTTTGGGGGGAGGGGGCTGAGGGGAGGGGTACCATTTGATGGACAAATTGGCTTAGAGTTTCCTGTCTTGTTTACACCAAGAACAGAGGAACAGAATTCATATTCTGATACAAGTAAGTTGTCTTTCCCAGGAACACTCCAGATATATGGGTATGACATGATCTTCCTCCATTAGAGGACTGGTTCACCTAGCGTAACAGTTTTCCTCCACAGAACAGACTTTTCTCACTTCTCTGGGTCCCCAGAAAATGCTGCTGATCAAACAGCACTACAGAAAAAAAACATTACCTGCCCTAATATTCAGTAATCCAGTTATTCTCCAAAATCACAACCAATTTTAAATCTTGTCATTTTGCATTGGAAATAAGGCCCAGAAAAATATCCTCATAGCTTACCTTTTAGTTATTGAGCCCTTTGGAACATGTTTTCATGTTCAGTACTTTGGTTTTGATAGACAGAAACACTGATAAAAGCGCCAGTTAAGTGGATCTCTGGGTTCAAAAGGCTATTATTCAATGGCATTGTAGTGGTAGCCAGTATTGATGTGTGTATCCCTGTTGATACTGGGGAATATATTCTTCAGCTTCTTCATCAACATCTTGGATGATAATTTAGATTACACCCTCAATGAAAATTTTGGTGATGCCCAATTGTGGTAACAGGTGCTTCAGTCCACAGGGACTTCGCATAAACCTCAGGAAATTCAAGACGAAGCATTGCAAAGCTCTGCACCTGGGACAGAATAACACCATGTACCAGTACATGGGAATGTAACAACCCCACTGAAAAGTATGTAAGAGTTGTGGTGGAAGCCAGGTGAATACAAAAATGGCAAATGCATAAACAAATCACGAATTATGTGAATTGAATACTGGACTACATTAAACGAAGCATGGCAAGCAGATTGAAAGTATTTCCTTCAATGATGAGACCACTGCTGGAATATGATGCCTGGTCTGGGGCACCCGTATTCCAGAAGGATGACAAGAAACTGGAGAGGGTCCAGTGTAGGGCCACAAAGATGTTGAGAGCCAGCAGCACATGACCTACAAGATGTTTAGTCTGGTGAAGAGGAAGCCATTTAGCCATCTAAAAGCATAACTATTTGAAAGCTGTTAGAAAGATAATGGAATCAAATTTTCTCAGTAGTATCAGAAGCTATTAGAAGGCCCACAGATTGCAACTTGTGAATTCAGACTAGACATCAAGATTTTTTCACTGGGAAGAAGTCACCCAGGGAGGCTGGGAACTCTTGGAGAGTTTCAAGATCTGGCTATGCAAAGCCACGGCTGACCTGCTTGAGTGTTGTTGGTGATAGTCTTTCTTGAAATTCAAGTAGGACTAGATCTACTCCAAAATTTCTATGATTCTGTGGTTTATTTTCAAGAGATACTTTGTGGTTATTGTGCAATCCCATAAATATAGGAATCAGTGTGCACCAATAATTCACCCCAAAACAGTTCTGATTGGAAGAAGAGGTGGCTTACGAAGTATCACATTGCTAATCAAAATTATCTAGTTGTCAAATACTTCTTGAGCAGCTTTTAGTTGGACAGAAGGGTTATAGAGGCCCAATTTTACAGATGTCATTCGTATGATTTGTCCTGCCAAATAAAGACTAGCTGTAGGAATTCTGGCTTGCAGAACTCAGTGAAACATGCAAAGATTTAATCTGTCCTAATGCACCCTCACCTGACAAGTCTCTTAGGGCAGTTTTCTGAGAGGAAGGAGTGCAATCAGCTCATACTTCTAAGTTCAGTCTGTTACTGTTTAGCACATCCTGCCTCCACACATACATTTTTCTGTGGGCCAGAATTCAAAAACAGAGGTGTGGTGATTATAAGAATGTCTCTCTAAGGTATTATAAGGCATAAAGTACAGCCAGAAAGCATTCATCATATAATTATCTCAGTGTTTTGGTTTCCATATTACTTTATAAAATGTGTTTTAAGAAAAAGTGAGATACAATTATTATTTTTTTAATGCAGGGGTCATTCAGTGCTCAATTGAGAATGTTAAAGCAAATAAATTCTCTAGCTTCTGCCAAAGTTCAGTGCTCTCTTTCAAAGATCACCAACATATTTTTTTCATGTGAATACTTGCAACAACATTGGAGTCATCATTCCAATTATTAAAAGCTTAAAAATATTTTTGTATGGTTTCCTGTGAATGTCACACTCCACTTAAATAAAGATTCTGCTCTGAACTTTTTAATTTTCTTTTCATTTTTATCAATAATTGTCAGAAAACAATGTGTTTGTTCCAAAACTTTAAAAAAAAATCGATAAAATATTGCAGTACAGTTAGAAGATAGAAGTGTTCCTTCTGCAAAAATCACCATATACTGACTGCTTATATAATTTTCATAGACCCGATTGTAAATATCAGTGGGCAGTAAATGTTGAAGGGTAATGTTCTGAATTGATTTCTATGGCTGAAAGGGCTTTGACTTTAGGAATTACTAGGTGAGGTTTTATGTCCAGTGAGGTCAAATTAAAAGATCATAATGGTTCTGTCTTTTTTAGAATTCCTGGCTGAATGAATAGCATGAATGCCATTAAAAAAAAAAAAAAAAAAAAAGACAGGGAAAACCATTCTGTCAGATGAAAATATGCCTGTGACTGTACATTAAATAGATACTGAATACCAGATTTTTTGCTTTTTTTATGTGAATAAGAAATCTGTTATCTGAAAATGCAATGCTGCCTACTTTAGCTTATTTTAAAACTTCAGTTTATAAACACTAAAATTGTTAAGGTGTTTATTTATTTGTATTTTATAATCAGACATCACTGAGAGAGGCTGTGTTTTCTCAAGGTTGGACCTGGTCTGAATCTCATCTCTCATACTCTCATACCTCATGTTGTGTGCATCAGCTGTCATGGGCATTTTATATTCTAATCTGAATACTCCCTTTCCACAGACCAATCTATCTGGGCATGTCTACACATGTATTAAGTTGCCCCATGTCAAGGACTCAATGATGTACATGGACATGAGGGTGATTTCAGAACTGCATAGCCATAAGGATCTTAAACATGTTAGTGACCACACACTGATTATTTCTGTCTGACAACAATTCTTTTAATATTGGGTCAAGGCATTCATATCATGGTGTGACTCTTTATCACAGAAAAATGTTATGCCAAATGAGGATGCCAAAGAAAGAAGAGGATTGAAAAGTCATGGCCTAGTTTTCCAAAGCAGCATTGTGGTGCTCAGAAGTTAGTGCTTGAGAGAGGATTAAGAGATTTGAACTGAGAAAGACTATAATATGGAAAATAAAATATTCTGAAATAAGAAGAGGGGAGAGTAAAAAAAGGGGGGTTGAGAAATGCTGTAGGAATACATCCAAGATAAATTTTCTAAATGGAAGAATAAAATAAGCATTTAACTCTTTCTATAACTAGAAGAACAAATAAGTCTTTGTTTCATTTTTTTACACCAAAAGTGAATGTCCATCTGGAGTGTGGGAAAGACTACAAAAATGACAGTTACCACACCTATAGTGGAAAGAAAACCAAGAAAATATGATTCTGCTAAAGGTGTGAGACCAGATAGTTTGCACTACAGAATTAGAAGAAAGTGTCATGTGGAATAGTAGGCTCATAGAAGATGACCTTAAGTCAGTGGAAAATTAAGAAATGCTCTACCTGTGCACAAGAAAGAAAAACAGGTTCTAGACATACAAAGCCACTTAATCTTCCATTAATAGTTTGTAAAACAAATTTGCAGGAAAAGTTTTATCAAAGTACTAACATATTGTAGATCAGATAGTCCACAATAGAAAAGCTTTGACGTGAAAAGCAATGTAATTTACTAAATAAGTGATAATTAACAATTTGGAAATAAGTGGGAAATGGGATAAGCTGCAGTGTGTGTTTATAAAAGGCATTAGTCTAATATGCTTAGTGAAATGACAGTTTTTATAGACAGAGGAAATGGAGAAGCACTTAACCTAAGTCTAAAACAGGTTATAAGCTGTTAAAAAGGATAGGCAACAGTGAGTTGTGCTGAATTGGACTGGATGGGTGTCTTAAAGAGTTCTTCAAGGTGTGGTCTTGGGGTCAGCTAAGAATTTCAGTGATGAGTTCAACGCAATGGCCAAGACTACTTGTGAATTTTAGTTACAGAGAATTGAAGAAATACTGTCAGTATTGAGGACAGAGATTAACAGATAGGGCTTGGGTTGGGGTTTTTTTTCTTTCTTTTAGGTCTTCTTTTGGACTTAAATAGTGGAAGTGGAGTCATTTATTACACACTGAAGAAACATGAGACTCTGTAACATGACACTGTAACATGACACATGAAATGACAGTAAAAGAATCACAACAACAAAGAATTGATTTTACAAAGGTAAATCAAAACTATATGGCTTGTTCAGCTTAAGAGCTTGGAGCCTGAGAAAGAATATGACTGGCTGTACAAATACATGAAGGAATTATAAAGCTGGGTGGGGGAAAGATCACCTAACTAAAAGGTAACAACACACAGGAAAAATGTTGATGTTATGTTTGATTAAAAAAGCTCTTAATTGGTATATATGAGAGATGCTGGAACAACACTCTGTCATACATAGTTAGGGAAAAAATGTTAAGAATCTCATCGCATCACTGCTTCTATATAGAGACTGAACTTTACTTGTTTGTTCCTAATTCTACTTACTGCTTGTTGTCTTTGCTAGAAAAAACTGTATGGTAAGTATTTACTTACTGAATGTGAGTGACTACTATCACAATCCTTTCAGGAAGCATGACTCCATGTGGCAAAGCCACTTTGGGTCATCGGCTGCAGTCACCGGCAACAGGAGTCACGCACTGACGTTGTCAGTATAACTGAAATTCTGCTTTCTGGGATCTTTTTTTCCTTTTTGCAATCGCCTACCTTAAATTTTTACTACCTTGCGTTTGCAGCTTTTAGAATGGGTCAATGGCAATGCTTCCAATTAGCTGCAGCCACATGTTCTGCTGCAATCAACTTTGGTGATGACAAAGTGGGACATGCAAGACACATGGTCATGATTACACCAAAAGACTTTGCTCAGAACTGCGGGAAAAAATGTCTTAATTTCTCAATTTCCTATCAAACTGACAACATTCTTCCACTCCCAGTAAGTGGTGTGCTATTAGCTGGGTTCCAGCCACCCTCTCCAGTCACCCAAAACTGACTCTTTTGCCAAGTATTTCTACATGTTAAGAGTCCTTGATAGAAGTGGGATACTTAGATATATAGAGTTATTATTATGGAGTTTCTTTTCTTTATGTAGGAGTCACACAGTACAGAGTAAAAATAGAGCAGCCCCCAAGCTAATACTTCTGTAATCCATCATAATGAAAGATAAATTAAGAAAACCTCACAAGTACTGTATTTCAGGTCTCAAACCAGTTTGTGTTTGTGTATTTCAAGGGAGCTGAAACAGACAGATTTATTTTCTTGTGATCATTCACGCAGTCAGGTGCTAGATATTAGCCCCAAGACACTGTTGGGCATGATACACAAGGTAAGTTTCCCCCTCTCTTTTTTTTTTTTTCTCAGTTTTTCCCTTTAGTGACATGTATGTCTACTTTCACCACTTCTTCAGTTGAACCATTGTTCCTTTTACTGACTCTCCCAGCTGTCTTTTTCTTTGCCTTTCCATTCTCTCTTCTTGACAGAATGGTGAACCCTTTAATTTTTCTCTGGGAGCCACAATTCCCTTGTCTCTTGAGCACCAGTGAAGGGTCAAGTTCACACTCTCAAATCAGCTTTTCAATGGTGTAATTTACTTGCCTCATTGTAACTAGGAAAACTCATACCAGCTAAGGATTTAGATTTTTCACATAGCACAGTGAAGACTTTTCCTTCATTCCAGGCAAAATTTGGGAAAGTTTGTAACAAGGCAGGAAACTGTAGAAGAGAAATTATTAACTATGGCAGGCACAGAATCACAGAATCACATAATGTTTGAAGTTGGAAAGGACCCCTGGAGATCATGTGATTCAGCCTTTCTGCTCAGGCAGGGCCATCTAGACCAGGTTGTCAAGGACTGTGTCCAGACAGCTTTTGAATATCAGTCCTATCTGATTATAACTATAACTTTTGCAGAGAGTTACAGAGGGATGTAAATAAACACTGTTTATACCAGACAGAAACTATGAAAAGGTAACAAGAAACAAAATCCTATAGAACGGTTGTTACCTTGTTAGAGGTTTTCAAACAAATGTGTGAAAAAGCTGTCTTAGGAAGGAAAGAATTAACACTGAAGTACTTATAGTCTTGAGAAGATATTTCAGAGGTAGATGGGTTTATGTTGAATTAGAGGTGGTCTTCATTCAGAACTTGTTTGCAATTTAGTCTTCTTCAAAGTGTGTACATAGATATGTTTGTATATACATCTAGAGGACTCATATTTTCCTGTTTAATTTTAGTTTGCAAACAGTAGCAAGAAGTTTGACCATAGTCAATCAACTCAAAACAATGGTTCTTATTACTTACTATGAAAAAAGTTAATATACAGTAGGTATGACAGACGTAAACAAATATGTTCCATATTGTGAAAAGATTGTGTGGGTGTGCATGTGCAATTACATATGTATGTCACCTTCTTCTTTTGGGACTGCACTTGGCTAGAAAACCCAGATGTTGCATACAATGTTCCATGAAGTTTTTCTGTTCCTGTAAATTAATGTATTCAAAATAGTAGATATCAATTTAAAACCTGGTCCAGCACTGTGTTCATAGCATGTAAGGAAGTGTTGGTTCTTGGGAAATACAGAAGTTTGATATTCATACATTCACAGGTGTATATATATGTATATAGTCATATTTACACACATATGCACACATTCACGGAATGACACAATATTCTAGGTTGAAAGGGACATTTTGAGGTAATCTAGTCTAATCCTTCAGCTCAAGCAAGGTCAGATAAAGCAGCTAGGCCATGTCCAGTTGGGTTTTGAGGATCCAAGGATGGAGACTCCACAACCTCTCTGCGCAATGTTTCAGTGGTTGATAACCCTTACAGTAAAAAAAGATAAAAAATGTTTTCTTGTCTTCAGATGGAATTTCATGTGTTTTAATTTGTGTCCATTGACTCTTGTCCTGTCACTGGACACTACTGAGAAGAATTTACCTCTATCTTTCATTCATGAAAAATTTAAACACTGTTGGTCCCAGTATTGATCTCAGAGATATACCACTAGTGACTGGCCTCAAGCTGGACCTTGTGCCATTCTGGGCGAAAGGGGATCACAATCCTCTGGGACCAGTCATTCAGTTTTTAACTTACCTCATTCTCCACTTATCTGATGACACTTTGTCAGCTTGTCTACGATGATGTTATGGGAGACAGTGTCAAAATCTTTACTGAAGTTGAAGTGAGTAACACTTGGTGGGTGCTTAATCTTGTGTTATTAGGTTTCTCTTTGACAAAGGCAAGCGGAGGTGATATGTTTTTGTATAATATTCTTCTCTCTCATATGTATAATGGGACACTTGAGAATTATATTCTTCTCAGTTTGAGGACATTCAAAGTTAAAGTTGCTGTTTTTCAAGGGGAAGAAGCTCTCATCACCAAGGTATAAATATAGCTGCCATGAGGATATTCAGCATCTCTCTTGTTGAATAAGCTCTACATCTATAATGTTTGGTGTTTTGAGAGAAGGAAGGCTGGGTTCCACTCCAGTTCAAAATGCTATTCATATATTTCATGCAATCAGGATTTAATGAATTTTTAGGAACCAAGTATCTGGATAATGTTATTAGCGGTAAACAAGAAGTTATGTCCTTGCCAGTCATCTTTCCCATTCAGAAGTACTGCTTCAACAGGAAGAATGACTTCTTGTAGGCTCCACTAAGCACTCTCTGAAGAAGTGAAATTTCTGATAAGTACTTTTGACTGGACATGCCCTAATTAGGTTCTCATTCAGAATATTTAGGTAGCCTGCTGCTGAGCAACAACTTTCCCAGAAAGCTAAAGTTCTGCTTTTATGTGGAATTTAAATGCTCAAAGAAACACAAAATCTTTATCTTACTGCCTTGGTGCTTGAGATGCCCTAAGAATCAAAGTCTTACCATCTGAAATGTTGTGACCACCTAAAATGATTTAAATAAAGTGCCCATGACATGCCAAGGTGGTAACCATACCAAATACATGACAACTTTAGATAAGCAACTCAGAACCTGTCACCTTCAGAAGGCTATTTTAGCTTTATAAACGTGTGGCCCAACACATTTCTAGCCCTTCATTTCTATATTTCTGCAGAAAGACCTTCATTTAATTCAGAGAGATTAATTTCTGTGTTTAAGTAGAGACAATGAATTTGTGTATGTATTTTGTTTTTCTTGGGGTGTTTTGTCTGTTTGTTTGTTTTTTCTTAACTGTCTATAAATTATAAATGAGTAAGTATTAAATTGTCTGGACTAAGGAGAAGTGGCAAGTATGAGTTCTCCAGTTAGTAACAAGACATGGGACAGAACCATGACTGCAAGACATGCTGTGTTTCTGCATATAGATCATTAAGAAAACTAGGTGCTAGTGGACCTGGGAAGAAGTGGGTGTGCTAAAAAGAAGGGTTCCTGAAAAGAGGTGGCCTTGGAAAGAAGAAGGATGACAGGGCTCTAAGGGCCCTAATGCCCCTGCCCATCCCCGCAGCTCCCCCACCCTGCCCACAGCCCAGGACTCCATTCCAGCCCTGGGGACGTCAGTCCCTGCCCCAGCCAGGCTGTAGGACGGCATCTCCAGCCTTGCCACAGCCATAGCCCATGCCGTGCTGGGCCCGCCTGCAGGCCGAAGTCCTGGCCCAGCTTCAGCCCATCCCCATCCCTACAGCCCTGCCTGGCCACCCCGTGCTGGATCTGACCCCAGCTTCCCTGCACAGGCCTGATCCTGACACTCGCCCATGGGCCCGTGTGCCGCCCGGCCTAGGCCCCTGCCCTGCCGGCGCTGTGGTCCCCCGTGGCTCCCTGCTCGCCTTCCCTTAGGCACCAGCCTGGCTCCCGCCGCTCCCTGACAGAGAGGGGTGGTAAGAAGGCAGCACAGCAGGAGCTGACACGATGTCCTGCCCAACCTTCCCCGGCCAGCAGTGATGTCGCTGCTATGCCTTGCCTCGAGCAGAAAATGGTGTCAGAGGTGGGGTTTGATGCCATGCCTCCCTGGATGCCTGCCTTCCCATCCACGGAACCTGGATGTAGGGCTTTGTTTGAGAGCAAAGGAGAACACAGCCCTGGCCCTGCCCAGTTTGCTCACTCCCAATGCAGTGCCACGTTTACAGTGTCCCACCTTCCCTTCTAGTCCATGACCGGCGGGCAGGACATGGTGTACCTCTAACAGTAATTAACTGAAAACAACAAATGTAAATCAAGTCCTGCATATTGCTGACTTTTTTTTTTCATGTGAGTAGGACCCAAATATTAGGAACTGGCACAGCCTTGCAGGTAAAACAGACCGTTGCTCCAAATGCTTACGATGGGATAATCTGCTGACGGGTTTTGTTAAACTTCTCCCTTAAGCCTTAAGAACAGAGCTGTGTTTCTGTCTTTAAAGATCCACACTGAACGGTTTGTCTGTGTTCCCAATTTTACGTGCTGGTGCTGAAAGGCCAGATGTTGCTCCTGGGTGAGCTCACCCATCTGGGAGCAAAGGTCCCATTCCTCGGCTCAACTGGGCTTGTGCGATCGCCTCCAGAGGTTGTCTGGGTGTGACCAAGAGCAACATCTGGCCCTAGAAATTAAGCAAAAAACTTTCTCCTCTGGACTGACACAAATAATTTTCTTTTGCTCATATGAAAAATATTCACACTGCAGCCCAAACATGCATTAAGAAACCCTACAGTCCACTGAGTGTTGGAAAAAACCCTCCCCGTGAAGCCAAACATCTGAACCTATAATGTATAAATGCATTTCAATACATTTAAACATTTAAAAGTCAGGTAAAGTTTTTGATGCTTTAAAGCCTTCACTAGAAACATTAAGTTTTTAATACAGGAACATAACACATTCAGCCACCTGCACTTAAGGTTTTTCCTCCAAAAGAAGCATTAAATTTAAACCTAGCAAGTATGTAAAGTACTGTGCTACATGATAATAAGTATGATGGGATTAATCACCAGAGACTGTTAGCAATCTTCAAAGCTTGGAGCAGTTAGAAATTTCATTCTATTATGACCTCACAAATCTTGTAAACACTAGACCTTGTGTGGTCCACCAGATGATCTTTTGATAGTTCAAGGAACAATTACAGAGTAAACCTCCAGCTTTTAAGATGTGGCCTGTATTTTCTGTCCAGACCACAGCCATGCCTTCCTAACTAATGTAGATTTTACATAGAATAATTACACCATAAGAATTCATGTTTGTATATATGTAGGTAATTTTTGTCAGCACAAATGATAGCACTATTTCTGCATATTGTCACTGCAGTGCAGAAATAAATAGTAATCTGCATAGAAGTGTTACTGTATGTTGTCTATGATAAAAAAAAAAAGAAAAAAGTTCCTATACTTATAATTTAGAAAATGCAAAGCGCTTCCTTGCCTCCTAAATTTCATAAATTAATTTATAAACTCATTATAATGCTAAAAAGCAACAGTTTCATTCAACAGGAAAATTTTTATTGCCTTGATTCAAATATTCCTGTATCACTGTATTCTATTTTTTCCTTCTTTGTTAAAGTATTGAATCCTTTTTTGTGTGTATAAATTACACTCAGCAAAATTGTTTGTCTGAAACTATTTCACTATTGAATTGAAATATTTCTAATAAAGCCAGTATTTCTCCTTTGAAGCAGGGATAAAAAGAAATTTCTTAATACATTTTGAAAATTATTTCCATAATTTGAAATGTATTTTCATTTTAAAATTCCCTGCAATCACAGTTTTAGACTGATTGCAAAATACAATGTAATGTAAAAAGTAAAATGTATTTTACTGTTCTAATCACCACACTATTAGTGTCTCAGAAATGCTAGCAAACTGAAAAGGATCAGTCATTTCCATGGTTAAAATGAGTTTTACTAATGATACAGCAATAAAATGTAAGCTAAACTTGAATTTAGAGCAATACCACCCTGAAGAATTCCTTGTATAATATTTTTCGAATTACCAAACCAGTGGCAGTTACTTTTCATTAAACAAATAATTTGAAATAACATTTGGGGTGATACTCATTGTCTGACTTAACCTGAGATGTCTCCACCACATTAACATTTGAGCTTTGTTCTCTCTTTCTATAGTTGTATTTTTTTTTATACAATCGGCACTTTTAGGGGAGAGCTAACCTAACTGACTTTAAATATTGTCAACAGTAGCAATTAAATGTCACTCTAGAAGTGACACCACACTCAGATGCCCACCTTTGGTCAGATGATTTCTCCGAATATCTGTGAAACAGGTTTCCAAAAACACAAAGTGTAGGACTGAGGATCCTGGTCCACAGTGCAAAATGGACTCCCATAAGGTGGAGTCTTTCCACCTTTGTCTCTCCCATGGAGACAAAGCAAGGATATATGTTTTACATTTACACTCAAAGGAGAAGAACTTTCAAATTTCAAAGTTTTTATTAAAAATAACAGGAAGCAACACCTCTCTTCCCACCTCTCCGCACTCCTATTCCCCCTGTATCTAAATATCACCCTGTTCTTCTTACTCTTTGGGACATTTGAATTTAGCTCCATGCTTATAGATAGTAATAATCTCAATCAAACTGCTGGTTTCAACATATATTTTATCTCTCCTCCTGCATGTCAGCCCATGACTTTCTGTAAGATTCAGTGTCCCAGCCTGAGGTTCAGGCCATCTCTAGTTTTAAAAAGAAACAGGTGATGTTTTCATAGCTGAGCTATATTAGAATTAAAAATAACCATGCTACATTAAATGGAGTCTTCTGATTTCTGATGTAATTTAATACATATGAAAAATCTTTTGGATTAATATTTGTATGACTGGCTCCGGAACTGCTGACTGTGATCAGCTGTGTATCAGGTCAGGGGCTTTCATTTCTGGCTCTCTCCCATCTTTACTCTCTACTCTCAATCTGTTTCTAATGACTTGTTCTTTTTGTTGTTAAGTTTTAAATCACTACAAGTGTTTAAAAGGATGTCTCTTTGTAGTGGTGTAGTTAATAAAATTCAAACTGATTTTCAAGGTTGCAAGGGAATACGAGTTTAAAAATAGAAAAATAAAAATAAAAATATGAGGGCTCATAAATCTTAATGTTTGCCACATGAAGAATCAACAGGAAGTTGTTCTTAGAAACTCCTTGCCAAAGGATATTAACATAATGTTTAATACATGTTCTTTTGATTTTCTAATAGTTATAACAACACAGTAAGTCTGAAAATGCAACAATAAGTTGTGGGGTTTTTTCTTCTTTTTTTGTTTTCTTTCCAGCAAAGAATTTGTAATTGCTTCATATACCTGTATAGTCTAGTAGGTTCTGCTCGTATCTGAGGAGGCCCAATCTGAAGTCTTTTCTATGTTTGAAGATCTTTGTGCCTCAGCTGGATGTACAGTTTTTCTGACATGACAAATTCTGCATGACAGAGACTCTCCTGTTCTCCTCTCCTCTCTCCAGCTGTAAGCAGCTGATATATCTACCTATGTCTTACAGGTAGATAGATACCTGCTGTAACCAGCAGATAATTGGGTAAATGGGATGTGATTTCTCTGACTAAAAACCATGTCAAAGTCTTAATTTCCATTACTTTATTAATGTTGAAATTGCACAGAATAAAAATGAATCTGAAGGGAGATTGCGTGGAAGATTTAAATCAAATTTTATTTGCTATACCTTTTTTCAAGAAAGTGAATATAACTATTTCTTTAGTATTGCCATCAATAACAGACATATCTTTATTTTCCAACATCTCACTGAAGTAAAGGAATAGTTTTATCTTTAATATGAATTTGAGGTACACAGGAAATGGACATTTAATTCAACAGTTCTAAAAGGAAAAAATTAACTTTTATTAATACAGAAATGCTTTTTTGAGTAAGAGATATTTTTAAAGGGCATTTAACAGCCTATCCAACATAGTACTTTTCATTAAAAAAATGATTTAGTTAAAGTGACAAGCAAAAATTTGAAACCATAAATAATGCTGGAAGTAACAGAAAATTAATTATTTCAGATTGAAACAAGCAGATACTTTATCCTACTAAAAAAAGAAAAAGAACAGGCAAACCTGCTTTTTTATTTGGTTAAAGAAAATTGAACAGGAAGGAGCAGTACATGGTACAAGAGCTACCATTGACCACACCACCCTTAAAAAGCATCTTACATGGCTCCAGACATCTCTTTTCTGCAAGCCAAATTAAGGCTTTTAATAATTCATTAGCATGAGCTTTACAGATTAGAAAAGAATTAAGGATTCATGCCAAATTCTGGATGTCAAGATAGGTATGTTAACACATTGAAATATCATGTTCAATAGGCATTAAAATTATGTATAGTGTGTTAGAATAATGTAAAGTTCTCTGAAAGCTTTATAGGTAAAATAGTTTAAAGGGATATAGTGATAATTAATTGCCTTTTAAACCATATTTTAATACCAGAAAGAATAGATAAAACTCTGAATGAACATTGCTATCTGTAAAATGCCCCTGATATATGTATCTTACTTTTAATTAAAAACTGTCAGCTTTCCAGGAACTTCCCATCAAAATTATTTAACTATATGGACATCATTCATCTCAGACTCTACAGTCTTTCAGTGTTGCTCAAGTTCACTGTTGAAGGCCCTCCAACTCTGTGATGTAAGACAACATTCAAGTATGAGAGAGATATTCAGAAAACACCTTTGCTGGCAATTTGTTTTTTATGGAAGGGAAAGCACTGCCTGTTAACTAACCTGAAGGAAAATATTTTACGGGGAAAAAAGTAAATCAAAGTCCTCCAGCATCGTGGTTTTCTTACACTCCCAACTTCCTTTGTTTTGAGTTTCTTCTTCGTCCTGGTTTTAACACTCAAACCTTCCTACTTGTTCCTCCTAAAACTATGCTGTGCCTGTCTATATTGTTTCACCATGAAAAGATTCAAATCACTGTAGTGAAGAACTCACCGTATTGTTTCACCATGAAACAATTCAAAACAAGGAAAGATTCAAATCACTGTAGTGAAGAACTCACAAGCCATTATATGTTTGCTGTCAGTATTTCACACCCCAGCATCCTGCTGATAACAGACTTTTTCCAGGAGAACAGAATTCAACTTTTCCCTTCACCGTGGACTAGCAGAATAACAGAGGCTGAAAGGGACCCTGGGAAGTGAATAGGGTGTGCATCGATGTGTGTTAGGGTGAAAGGCAGCTAACCCATAAACTAAGTGGAAGGTGACACGATGGCCCTGGTGCAGCTAAAAGGGGAGGAATAAAACAGGCTGAAGAGGACTGGTAAAGCCTGAAGGAGCCCTGTGTGAGGAGAATTAACTGTTTGCAGAAGATAGGGAGAAGCGGTCAAGATGAGACAGGCAAGAATGGGTACCAAAACCCAGAGAAAGACAACATTTAATGCTGTTACATTATACGAATTGGCTTGCTTTCACTACTCTTAAGATACTGATGTCCTAGTAATTTTTACTTTCTGCTGAGCTGCAGTAAGTACTTGGAGGTCATAGACTGATTTTTACAGTGAAGAAAAAATCATAGCTATGAAGTCTGGGTTTATTTCAAGTATAAGACATTTTGACTTGCATTCACACCTGCCATGGAAACAGATGAAAAAGAGCATGCCAGACACAATCTTCTTTAGGTTACTTTCTTTTCCACACACTTGATACCAACTTCTCAGCAAGTAGCTCTACCTCAAGGACTGAATTTAAACAAAACGCAAGCTGAAACATCTTCTAGTGCAGATACATCTCCCTTCATATGGTACTTTGCTTAACTCAGACATCACCTTTTCATATCTTTCCAAGGCTGAACAGGTTAAAAAAAAAAACAAAAACAAAACCAACAACAACAAAAAAAACCCCACCAGACCAACATACTAACTCAACATTAACTCAAACACACGAACTGGTTCAGAGCTCTGAAATACTAACTTAGGGCTGAATTACTAGTTAGGTGAATATACAGTTATTGAGATGCAACAAAAGCCCCTTCTACTATTTTCAGGCAAATTAGATTTATCTATTTTTGCCTTAACTTCACACATCCATAGTGATTGTTTTTGCCATGTTCATTTTCTCCTCTGCCCATCAATAAGTTAGGGAATAAAGCAAGGAAATAACAGCAGGAGAAAGAAGTTATACACTCTGGATTAAATTGTACAAACTGCTCACTGGCTGTAGTAAGGAACACTTCAGAAGGAATAAACAAAGGTCAGGATAATGCAAGAATTTGTGTTATTGTTCAAAGGGCAATACTACAGCCTTATATCAAGTACAACTGATTCTCTTCTTTGTACTTCTATGTTTTTCTGTGCTTCCATCTGCACTCAGGGAGGACAGCAGACAGATTTCATCCTTCTTAACTTGTAAGGAATATAGCACACCAGTGTCCTGATTTTTTCATTTTATTGAAGATAATGACATCTCCAACAAATTACATGCATATGGAAAATAGTAAACAGCCCTTAAAGGATATTTATAAACAGGTTTTTTAGTTTACATCCTCAGTTCAACATTCACTTTGAGGATTTCCTTTTTTTTTTTTTCTCCTAATTGTCACAGAATCATGATCCCTTTCATGGATTTCCATATATTTTAAAATGATAAATAGTTCATAGTTATCTCAAGGATAAGAATGATTTTCAATAAGTGTTAAACAGTTGGACAGCTCTGCTGGAAGTAAACTTGGTCTAAATCTATCCCAGATGTATTCAATCTGACACCAACTGTACAGAACCTTAGAAAACACTTCTTGTGAAGGTCTGCAGGGTTCAACAGTGCTACCTCTTGGGAGTTCACTGTGTTACTGTAACTTTGTTTGACGTGGGCTCTACACAGAGCTCATAAATCAGTGCAGAAGAACGTGGTGAAAGGAGATCTGGGATTACTTGGTTGACAGAGATAACCCAATTCCTATCATATCACCACTACAGTCTATCTTCTTTTTTTTTTTCTTTTTTTTCATAAGAACTGGATTTACCCAGAAACATGTGTAAGATGCTGGCATGTGTGGTAATGATGATAGAACAAATCATGTGTTCTGTAACAGAATCTCATTATTATCTTGCTGGTTTAGGACAAATCACATGCAAAAACTATTTTGAAGGATTTTAGGGAAAAATACCTTAAAATATGTAATATTATTACATGTTGATATGTGAATCTTACAAACTACATATTAATTTGCATCCTTTCTATCGAAACTAAGGAATGTAGTTTTAAGAATGGGCTACTAAAAAGCAGTCTATAGTTAGGTAAATTATCAGGAAAAAACTCTTTTTAATATTTCAGTCTTCCAAGTACTGTTAAGCTTGAAGCTACACACGTTGATTCATCTTTCAAGGGTATGTTTTATGGCATTTGTAGCTTTGTACCTACAAAGGAGAACTACAACCTGCTCCCGAGTAACACACAGTGATAGCTAAGAAGGTGATAATTTTCTCTAGTGTCACCTCACTCTTCCACAGATGCCCACATAACATATAGTGCTGTGTAGATATGAGATGCTTGTGCATGTCTGGTCCTAAATGTAATCAATGAAATGTATTTTAAAATAAATGTTTGGCCTCCTATAAGATGACAAGCAACAAGGAGGTGACCCTTCCCCTCTACTCAGCACTGATAAGACACATCTGGAGTACTGTGTCCAGTTCTGGGCTGCCCAGTGCGAGAGACATGGACATACTGATGAGAGTCCAATGAAGGGCAAAAAGATGATGGACTGGAGCATCACTCTTATGAGTAAAGGCTGAGAGAGCTGGGACTATTTAGCCTAGAGAAGAGAAGGCTCAGGGGGAGAGAGAATGCAAAGAGAGCAGGGCCAGGCTCTTTTCAGTGGTGCCCAGTGACAAGACCACAAGCAATGGGCACAAACTGAAACACAGGAGGTGCCGTCTGAACATAAGGGAACACTTTTTAATGTGAGGGTGACTAAGCATTGACATGGGTTCCCCAGGGAAGTTGTGCAGCCTCCATGCTTGGAGATATTCAGAAGCTGTCTGGACACAGTCCTGGTCAACCTTGTCTAGGTGGCCCTGCTTGAGCAGGGGGACTGAATGAAATGACCCCCAGAGGTCCCTTCCAACCACAATTATTCTGTGATTTTGTGATTCTGTATGACCCTCATTAGATCAATATTTCATCCTTATTTCAAAATTAACATTGTGAAGATAAATGTGGTGTGTGTCTTTATATTTATATTCTTTAAATTTATATATATATTT
>NW_010524053.1:0-5733 GCF_000687285.1 Phaethon lepturus
CAGTCGACGGGCTGAGCCTCTCTTCCCCCTCATCAGGACGCCGTTGGGTAAGATTCGACCCTTGGTCATACCAAGTGCCTCCCCGGGAAACTTAGAAATCTCTATAGAGTCACTTTACATTTTTTAACGTGTTTATAGCCAAGTAGTGTTACTCATATTTTTGGTATTTGCACGTGCTTTGCAGACAGTGAATTTATCACCAGCAATCCAAAGAACCTGTGTATCTGCTGCTTGAATAAATCGCACTATTGATTGACTCAGCCGTGTGTGTGTTGTCCCTGAACGCGACTGTACCTCTGAGTGCGGCCGTGTTAGTTCAGGAGGTGTCCAGCTGAGCAGGTAGTGTGATGTTAGTAGTGCATCCGGACCCGTGAGAGTCCAATGAAGGTGTTGGGCGCGACTGTACTACTAACGCTGACTTTGGGCATCATTCAATCACCAGATCCTCTGATATCTGAGGATCGACTGGAAAGCAAGGGGGTTTAGTTTCTGCCAAATTGCTCTGTCTCTTAACGCAACACCAGCTTCTCAATGCCACAGCTCCTTCTCCTTAAGGTCGAGCCGTGCAGATGTCCCAACACTAAATTATATCAATAAGATCATTTTTTATGCAGATGAGCCATGCACAGGACTCAGCCTCTTTTGCAGCTAATTCATGTCAGCGCAGACACTTCAAAGTGAGAAATAACACCTAAGTTCATATAAAATTACCTTTTCGGAAATTTTTTGTGTCACGCATTTAGGACTTTACAAAGCATGCATCCACAAGAAGTTACTTTTTTTTTGCATGTATATCCTCTTGTACACATGTTAGACTTAACTGAAGAAATAGCTCCTGTTCATTGTCCTAAAACACTACTAAGCATCTGTAGTGTAATACAACAGATTAGAAAATATCTGTAGTGTAATAAAACTTTAAAATATAAGGCTAGAACTTTACGTTAAAAATGTTGACTTGTGCTAACTAAATTATCAATCATCATATGATGCCTTAAATAGGCAGTTTCAAAACATACCAAATAATACCTTCTAGCTCATTTGTATTTTACTCACCAAGAGACCTCTTAGTACAGAGGACCATGAGGATACACACACATTACTGTCTTTAACTTGCAAGAAAATAGGTCTGAGCTGGTTTATCTCTTCTATGTATTCTATCTCTAGGCGACAGCTTTAGTCTAAACCTGATTCTCATTCTAAGGGAATTACATCCAACAGAGGCAAAAGCACATAGATAACAAGACCCCCTCTACATACACAATATATACCTTTTTGGCTCATGGATTCAAGGAAAAATCTGTAAGGTCTAGATTCTGTTCATATGATATAGTGTCATTAGAAAAAGATCAAAAACCATAATAAATAACCTGCTGCACCTGAATTGCTCTGACATTTAACATTTAGCAAGGAATAGCCTCTTCCATTAGGAGCCACTTTCTGATTGGAGGTCTCTCCCACACAAACTGAGGTGAATTATTCTTCTCACAAAACTCTGCTGAAGGTTAATTAGTAGTACCTGATCTTGCACATTCATGTCAGATGTTCCTTTAAGACTTTTTTAGCAGACATATAGATATTAAATCTAAAAGTTCACAGTCAATGCATTATTTCAGTAAGATCACTGTCAAATATTTATCAGTCTTTTTAAAGTAAGGTTATCAAATTAGTTTTTCCTCTACTGTATCTGTGAATTCTAGCTACTTGATGTATAAAATCAACTGGCTTTTTACAGTAAAACACATATTTAAATACCTGTGACAAGTTAAAGCAGAAGTTATATGAAGCTCTCTGAGTTTTATAACGCAGTTCTCCCAGGTACAGTTCTAGGACCGAGAAACAACAGGCATTATGTAAGAGAACTTACAATTTTAGATTAGTTTTGTAAAATGTTATTTCATAATAATGCATTTCATCATGCAATGTTTGAATACCATTCAAATAACAATATTCAAAACTAACAAAAAGGAAATAATATTAAATGACTCGGTTCCTTCAGACTGGTTTATTCCCATTTCATAGAAAATTCAAAATTCTAATTTTGTGCTGAATCAAACACTAGACGTATGTCAAAAACTTTCCACAGATACAGTTAAAAATTTAAAAAATTGAGGCAAATATTGAGGAGTATCAGGTGCTTTGAAATTGAGAATTCCTAAATATTTTAGACAGCAAACCATTAAAAAATCAAGCACATTAAGAAAATAATAATGATAATAAACCCTTTTGATTAACACCTTCTAGGTTTATAGTCTACAGTTATGTTCTCAGTTGCATTTCAGATGTCCTTCTTCCTCTCATCTGCCTCCTAGTCTTTAGCAATGTCAACACTGCTAGAATTACATTTCCTTAAGATATTGTCAATATGGATAAAAATTATATATCTCTATTTTTTAACAATAGGAAATTTTTATTATAGGAAAAATAACCTCAGATACTGTTAACAATTAGGTACCTTTTAAGTTTTGGAATAATAATAATAATAATAATGAGCAAAAACTATTAAAAGCTAATATACTTATATCGCAATGCCTTTCACCAATAAAGGAAGACTATTACTCAGGAAACCTACATTTGAATTAGATCTAGGCACTGGAAACAGTGAAACTTAAATTTTAATTTTAAGATTTAGTTGAATTTGCTACTGCAGCTGCATGAAACGTATTCACATTATTTCTTATTTAATTTACCCTGATCATGCTTAGAGTTCCTGAGTCTTCCATCAGACCAAAGCTTCTCTTGGCCAACAGAGGATATTCTTATTTATTATATCACTTTGTTCATCACTCTCTCCTAACACAAATTTTGCAATGCTACTGCTTCAGAAATGATCCAGGTTATCTCTCTGACTGCCCCTTTACAACAGGAGTGGAATTCTTCTAGTGAAAACTAACTTAATTTAATTGAATCTTGTGACATTCCCGTTCACTTTGCCTCTGACTGTATTATCCATGTTCAACCAGGTTGCTAAGGATGTTAGATATATTTAAAATCTAAGCTGTTCTTATTAGTTAAATATGCAAAATAAAGATTGCAAAGTTTGCATATTATATTTGAAAAGTAAAAAGCTCCTTGCTAAAATTCATGTTTACTTTTTATGAAGTAAAAAGGCTTTCCTAAAATTTTAATTTCCCCTTTCATTTGTCCAGAACCATAGTATGATTCATAGTACAAGTTTGTCTTACAAGGTTGATGTGCTCATAACAAAAAGTCCTTAGTCTTACTGGACTAAAGGCTGAGGATACTACAGAGACAGATTTTCACCAAGTACTGTTGCAGCTTCTTTACTTTGAAATTTAAAGTAAGAAGGAGGTAAGAAGCTCTGCTTTTGTCACATTTTTTCCTCTGCAATAATTTAAGATTCTGTATAAGGTGGGCTTCTATTAATATTGGTGGAATTAAATCATTGCATGAATTAAAATTATTGAACTGTTTGATTCTCACACGTGTATCTTTAAAACAAAATGTCACTCTGTAGATTGTGAGAAAGACTTATATTTTAATATATTCTGTTTATTACCTGACTTCACAAAAGTGCAGATGGACAGTGACAGAATTAAATACCTTCAGCATCTCTGGTATTAAGGAGATAACGGACATCATGTTCTTTGATGTCTATCAGGAGGACAATTTTAAACAGTAAAGTCCTTAGCTGCAGTGTCTACATGGACATTTTCATCCTCTGAAACTCCACGAAGTATATTAAATAAAAAGATTCCTAGGTGACTTAACACTTGAATGCAATATTTTATCCCTGCAGCTCAGGAATAGCCAGCATTCAAGCACAGAGTCCTGAAACTGGAAATAATGAACATACTCTGGGAATGAAAAACCCTGTGGGGAGGAGTATCACAAATCATTTGTTGTTTACGTAAGTCAGTCAAGAAAATGGAATATGGTATTCTTTTTCCTAGGTGCTATAGATTAAACTTCTATAGATTAAACTTCTTGCAGATACACACTACAACTTGTCTCTTTCATCAACCCTGAATCTCAGGAGCCTAGGACTAGTGCAGACAGACAGTATAGTCCTTTGAAAACAACACTCCATGTCCAAGCCAGCATCAAAGTATAAGAAGCTGTGTTCTGCAAAAATGTTGCAGACTGCTTTCCTAGTGGATTAATATTTTAAAATATTTGGATGTGTTTGCACATTTGAGGTAATCTTTTTCAGTAAGAAAATCTTCCTGAAGGAAGATATGGCAGCAATTGACAGTAGAGATAAAGAGGGAGATGAAGACTGTTAACATTTTACTAACACTTCTTCAGTTGTTATGTTTAGTACATAATTGGATGTCAGAGTTGACAAAATTTTTATTCCTTGATCTGAGTTGTTAGAGGCATATCCCTGTAATGGATGTACATGAGAAATAAGATGCTCCCTACCTGTCCTGGTTTCAGCCAGGATAGAGCTGGTTTTCTTCACAGAAGCTAGTGTGAGACTATGGTTTGGATTTGGGATGAGAAACTGTTGATAATGTGCTGATGTTCTGGGTTGTTGCTGAGCAGTCAAGGACAGTCCAGCTTCTCATGCTGGCCTGCCAGCAAGAAGGCTGGGGATGCACGGGAAGCTGGGAGGGGACACAGCCGGGACAGCTGACCCAGACTGGCCAAAGAGATATTCCCTACCATACGACGTCATGCCCAGTACATAAACTGGAGTTGGCCGGGGGGCAGGACTTGCTGCTCGGGGACGGGCTGTCGATCACTGGGTGGTGAGCAATCACTGTCTTGGGCATCACTTGTTCTTGTACGTTCCTTTGTTGGTATTATCATTATTGTCTCCTTCTTTCTTTCTGTCCTATTAAACCGTGTTTATCTCATCCCATGAGGGGTTTTTTCCTAATTCTCTCCCCCGTCCCACTGCGGCAGGGGGAGTGAGTGAGTGGCTGCGTGGTGCTTAGTTGCCGGCTGGGGCTAAACCATGACACTACCTCACATGCTTTAAGAACATAGACAATTTGAGGAAGTTTGAGAGTTAAAATCAAAAACCTAAATCAACCTCCGAAATGCAGATGTGCATGAAAGAGTAGAATCTGGACCATAACAAGAATTTTGTTAATTTAATCTTTTGACAGTGTTTGGAAATGGAGTATTTCCAAAACATATAGCTATGTAAATTCATGCACCTATTTTCCTTGCCTAAATTAATCCTGAAAATCTCCACTTCAGGCTTCAATACCTATAAAGGTAAGGATGATATACAGTTATGAAGCTTCATCTTAAAGGCATTAAGTTGAGTGGTATTAATGGCTAGTCCTTAGATTATGCATCATTTACTTTCACAGAGCTATTAAGTCTACACAGTCTGCATATGAAGATTTTTGTCTGCGTGGTTTTAAAACAAAACCCTGTTCAGGCACATGTGTAAGCAGACACAACATTTAAAAAAGCCCAACAAATTAACATGAATATGATATGAGTGTAAACCCATTAAAAACAGAAATATTCGATACTGCTCACATGGACCTCAGTAAAATTAAAAATGTCGTGCACAAAAGTACACATAGAGTATTTACAGTTCATGGAGTGGACATGGAGAGGAGAGGAGAGAAGAGGAGAGGAGAGGAGAGGAGAGGAGAGGATATTCTTCACAGTCTCACAGATATGCTATTGGGCAGCAAAACTGCATTCACCATCTTTGCTCTGGAGGTATCATCCAGCTGTATGAATCCCTCCATACTGAGAGCCAGAGAGTTGGCCAATTCACCATATCATTGTCTGGATACACCCCCC
>NW_010524053.1:5753-7918 GCF_000687285.1 Phaethon lepturus
GGGGGGGGAGAGGGAAAAGGAGAGGGAGAGCAAGAGGGAGAGGAGAGAGGTGATGTAGGGCCTTGTCCTGAAACTACTAACAGAATGGAGGATGGAGAATCCCAACGACTGTGCAGGATTCTGGTGTCACATTCAGCAGTCTGCTTAGTTGTTCTGATTTTATTGATTTTTTGAGCTGTGAGATCATGGATTTGATGTGCTGTGTTTTGGTACAATATAAACAGACTTCCAGTTTATGAAACAAAATGGTTATGTCATCACTGAAGTATATAACCACACACACATTCAAATACACCTGAAATAAGAAGAACCCTCAGCATTACAAAGCCAAGAGTTTAAAAAAAGCCAGGTTTGACTACAAACTGATTTAATAGCTCTGGATTTGTACTGGTAAACACAAACATTATAAAATCTTTCATGCTTGCTTAGAGTTTAATGACTGAGAGCTGATCTAGACACAAAGAATAATTCTGGAAAGCATTCTTTTTCATGTGTATAAATAATATATTCTAAAAAAAAGCTTGAAAAAAATTTCATCATAATTCATACTACTTTTTTAAATCAACCTAAACAAGCAATTCTTGACTTAGTCCCAGGCTGAGACTTTGTGATCCATTTTTTGGCTGAAGGATTTTTTTTCAGTGAAGCCACAAACCCTTGAAAATAAAATATTATAATGAAAAGTCTGTGAAGTGCAGCAGCAGGAACAGTGCTCCTATAATATTAAGAAAAAAATCTTACAGCTACTTTAAAAGCAGAGTAATAGCCAAGCAGGATAAGATGACATCAAACCCAAAACATAGTACCTTTTTAATAGAAGAAAGTAAATTCATCATTCTGGCAGTCAGTAATTTTATAAAAGTTCCTGTTCTCATTATGCCTTTTAGTGTTTTAACTAGAGATGAAAAATAGAAACAATTTTAGGCTATTCCCAGCAGAGTCAAGTAGGTTTAAGGGTAGCTGACCAGATGGAAGAGGCTTACTTTTCAAGCACTATGTTTTACCTTCTGTTCCCTCTGGCACTGAAAAGAGAGGAAAGCACTTCTGAAAATTTCAGACTCTGCTTGTGGAAGCAGTAATATATGTTTAGCTAAAATTATTTCAAATAGACTGCTATTACTGATGAATTTATTATAATAAAGCAACTGAAACATGTTTCATATAGCACAAGAAGTGTCTGGAGAAAAAAGCAATCTTTGAAGAACATAACTTCATGTTAGTATAGGGAAAATGGTCTGCACTTGAGAAAATAAATGTGTTCTATAGGGAAATACAAAAGGCCATAGGTCAGGAAAGGTTTATATGAAACATATATAATAGGTATTTAAAACTGTTGTGAGGAAAAACCCTAGTTCTGGAGTAGTGAAGAAATTATTTTTCTCTAGGTCTATGATTTGTATTCTATGTCATGTACATGAAAACAAATTTTGCCTTCTGAGCATCCAGTGCAGAGACGTTATTCTCAGTCTCAGCACATTCAGAACCATTAATGATGTTCAGTATAGAGTGTGAAACAGATTCATTCATTAAAAGTCTCTGTCCATTTTAACAGGTCATAGTCAACAGGACTCAGCTGACTCATCCCACTCCATCCCTATGATAAAATATTTCTGACAATATTAATTGGGTTCCAGTTTTGATCACACTAACAGTAGTACAAATTCAATGATGACCGTGGGATAAGCATAATACTCCCTACCCAAACCAAGTTCATCACACAAGCTGCAAATTTTTCAATCATTTTAAATTGGAATAGTCACCAAAACCCTCTATTAGACTTGTTGCAACAAAATGACAAGAAACAGAATGCCAACCTTATATTATACTATTTATTTTATATATATAATATATAGTTTAAAAAGAGTTGGCTTTTTTTATACGCACCAGCATGAGAAAACTCATGTCCACAAGTAATGTGTTTGTGACTTTTTTATTAACTGTGACACAGGGTCAGCAAAGTTGGATGTTCTCTGTTTGGCTAACACTATAAAACTAATTGATTTTGAAATGTTACCAAAATTGTGTCCTCTTCTCACTAGGATGCAAGTGTTGGGTTCAATGGCCAGCCTGGAGACCAAAGCTAGTAATCAGATTTTCTGTGTGATTTCACAGAATCACTAGGTTGGAAGTGATTCCAAGATCATCAAGTCTAACCATTAATCCAG